>NC_141550.1:84340000-84525000 GCF_021556685.1 Rattus norvegicus
TCTGAATGGGTGTTCCTTCTGTGTCTGTTTTAATCTTTGCCTCTCTATTCCCTGCCAAGGGTATTCTTGTTCCCCTTTTAAAGAAGGAGTGAAGCATTCACATTTTGTTCATCCGTCTTGAGTTTCGTTTGTTCTAGGGATCTAGGGTAATTCAAACATTTGGGCTAATAGCCACTTATCAATGAGTGCATACCATGTGTGTTTTTCTGTGATTGGGTTACCTCACTCAGGATGATATTTTCCAGTTCTGACCATTTGCCTACAAATTTCATAAAGTCATTGTTTTTGATAGCTGAGTAATATTCCATTGTGTAGATGTACCACATTTTCTGTATCCATTCCTCTGTTGAAGGGCATCTGGGTTCTTTCCAGCTTCTGGCTATTATAAATAAGGCTGCGATGAACATAGTGGAGCACGTGTCTTTTTTATATGTTGGGGCATCTTGTGGGTATATGCCCAAGAGAGGTATAGCTGGATCCTCAGGCAGTTCAATGTCCAATTTTCTGAGGAACCTCCAGACTGATTTCCAGAATGGTTGTACCAGTCTGCAACCCCACCAACAATGGAGGAATGTCCCTCTTTCTCCGCATCCTCGCCAGCATCTTCTGTCACCTGAGTGTTTGATCTTAGCCATTCTCACTGGCGTGAGGTGAAATCTCAGGGTTGTTTTGATTTGCATTTCCCTTATGACTAAAGATGTTAGTGAATAAGAGCATGCATATCATTAGACTAAAGGCGTGGCTTTGTACATATGCTTTCCTGATACTTCTGCTGGTAGCCATAGGACTACTGCCACAGGGCTAGCTAGAACCACCATGTTGCCCTATTTCATGCTGGTGTAATAACACTCTAACCAAAGGCAACTTAGGGAAGAGAGCCTGCTTTTAGGTCACAGTCCATCCCTGGGGACTGCAGGGCAGAAAGTATGGAGGGACACTCCTTGCTGGCTCTCTCTCGGGCTTGCTTCCTCATTCATGCTCAGCTAGCTGGCCTTCTTTTTTTTTTTTTTTTAAAGATTTATTTATTTATTATATATGAGTACACTGTAGCTGTCTTCAGACACACCAGAAGAGGGCATCAGATCCCATTACAGATGGTTGTGAGCCACCATGTGGTTGCTGGGATTTGAACTCAGGACCTCTGGAAGAGCAGTCAGTGCTCTTAACCGCTGAGCCACCTCTCCAGCCCGCTAGCTGGCCTTCTTATACAGTCAAGTCATCATGCTGGGCACGGTGTTGACCATGTTGGTCTGGACCCTCCCACATCAAAGATCAATCAAACGGTGTCTCATTGAAATGGCTCTTGGCCAGTCTGTTACGGCCAGTCTCTCAGCTACGACTCCCTCAGGTGACTTGAGGATGCGTAAGGTTGACTGTTGATAGCTGTTGTTAACTGGGACACACTGCCTTCTCAGAGGACAGCTTAGCTAACGGTCTCTGCACTCAGTACACGCTGCTGCTGCTGCACGACCTGAAATACCCCAGCTCCTGTCATTTGCAGCTCAGGCAAGGGCTTCTTCCCACCTCAAGTTCTGCGTCTACAAAAGAGAAAACCCCAGGTTCAAATGCTTCTGTGTTCCTGGGGACAGTTACGTAACAGAGAAAAATAATTAACTTGTCACATCTTTTCTTCCGACAGGACTCATGCAGATTCTCCTATAACAAATAACACAGCAAGTGTTTTCTTGTATATCTTTATATTCTGATTCTTTAAAAAATACATCTGTTTATGTGTATGGTTTTTTGTTTTGTGCATGCAAGCACACACGCACGTGTGTGTGTGTGTGTGTGTGTGTGTGTGTGTGTGTGCGTGCACACAAGTACCATGCTATGCATGTATGGAAGACATAGGGCAATTTCTAGGAGTTAATTATTTTTTACCATCATGTGGGTCGTGGAGACCAAACTCAGATAATTAGGGATGGCAGCACGTACCTTTATTCCACTCACTACTTTGCTACTATTTATATTTCAATTCTTAATGCTGAAAGGTAGGAAAATTTAGATTAATGCTCGCAACAATAGCCTAGGATGATCATGAAAATTTAATAACATTAATCAACCAAGTTTGCCATTTTATTTGCATACCTGTGAGTCTATGTGTAGCACATAAAATAAGACATTAATTCTACTACATGATAAACATAGGAATTATAAATAACTTTAATTAGCAATATTTTATCACTAACCTTCAAAATCTTAAAAGTAAGGTTCATTTAAAATGTTTTACCTATAAATTTATTGGTTAAAATTTATATAACATTTTCATTTAATATGTATTATTAATTTTAGCAGAAAAAATTATAAAACTAAGTAAACCAGGTTTTGTACTTTAATATTTATTTTATTTTTGTAATGAATTTCAAAATGTCTTGTACATTCTACTATTTAACCTTTTAATCAAATGTGAGCAATCACTCAACACTTAAGTGATTTAAAAATCAATTGTTTAAATAATTTATACTTAAACAGTTACAAAAAAAGTAACTTAAGGCCAAAGTATCTAAAAGGAAATGATAATAATAGAAATCCATGGCTTAGAAGTAGACAAACTATACAGAACATCAAATAAGTCAAATACACACATGCGCACACATACACACACACACATACACACACATACACATACATACACACACATACAAACACATACATATACATATACACACACACCTACACACACATACACACACACCATACAGACACACCATACAGACACACACACCTACACACACATACACACATACACATACATACACACACACCATATACACACCACACACACACACATATATATATACACACACATATACACACTTATACATATACACACATGCACACACACATATACACACACATACATACACATACATACACACATGCATACACATACACACATATACACACATACATACACACACATACATACACACATGCATACACACATGTACACACACATACACACATATACATACACACACATACATACATACACACTCATTGTGTGTGTTATAGTGTTATATGTGAATGTGTGGTCTAGTGTGTGTGTGTTATATGTGAATGTGTGGTGCAGTGTGTGTGTTATATGTGAATGTGTGGTCTAGTGTGTGTGTTATATGTGAATGTGTGGTGCAGTGTGTGTGTTACATGTGAATGTATGGTGCCGTGTGTGTTATGTATGAATGTGTGGTGTTGTGTGTGTGTTATATGTGAATGTGTGGTGCAGTGTGTGTGTTATATGTGAATGTGTGGTGCAGTGAGGCCAGATGATGATACCTGGTGTCCTGCTCTATCTGCTTTCTTATTTCTTTGAGTCAGGGTCTCTTGCTGAATTGGGAACTAGGATAGTAGCCAGGAAGCCTCAAAGATCCCCTGTCTCTGCACCACACAGCACTGGAGTTATGATCACATGCATGTCGGTGCTCAGTTTCTTATGTGAGAGCTGAGTATTTGTTTTAATTTTTGTAAATATTTATTGTATATTTTATTTATTTACATTTCAAATGTTATCCCCTTTTTCCGGTTTGTCCTCCGCAAGCCCTCTATCCCATCTCCCCTCCCCCCTGCTTCTATGAGGGCGCTTCCCCACCCACCCACCCACTTCTGCCTCCCTGCCCTGGCATTTCCCTACACTGGGGAATCCAGCATTCACAGGACCAAGGGCCTCCCCTCCCATTGATGCCAAATAAGGCCATCCTTTGCTACATATGTGGCTGGAGGCGTGGGTCCTTCCATGTGTATTCTTAGGTTGGTGGTTTAGTCCCTGGGAGCTCTGGGGCATCTGGTTGGTTGATATTGTTGTTCTTCCTATGGGGTCTTAAACCCCTCCAGGAGCTGAGTATTTGAACTCAGCTCCTTACACTCGCACATCAAGTACCTATCTGCTTAGCCATCCCTCCAGTCCCGAGGCTACACTTAAAAGGATAATAGATCATAAATAAATAGAGCTCATCCAAGAAAAAA
Organism: Rattus norvegicus; assembly: GCF_021556685.1. Taxonomy (NCBI): domain Eukaryota; kingdom Metazoa; phylum Chordata; class Mammalia; order Rodentia; family Muridae; genus Rattus; species Rattus norvegicus. The sequence continues at coordinate 84,343,964 of NC_141550.1, forward strand.
AGTTTATTGCAACATTCAGAGTACAGGACAACCCTTTGGTTATATTGGATAAGAGAAGAGAGAGAATAAACCGATTGTATCCATATCAAATATACAGAGGAATAAAAGAATATTCTGAACATTTCTATGGCAATAAGATGTACAAAGTGAAATTGATGAATCTGTAAAAAAGGTATCAACTAAGGAGGGAGGGAATGAGTGAGAGAGGGAGGGAAGGAGGGAGGGAGGGAAAGGGAATATGAATAGAGGAATGAATGTGTTGTATTAAAATTAAACATAGCCGGGAGATGGCACAGCCTGTGAAGTGCCTCTTTCCCCATCCCTCAGCTCCAAGCACCTAAGTCTGTGTGGATCCTCAGAGGTGGAGTAAAGGCTGAGTCTGACCCACCCTGTATCTGTATAATTAGTTCATGGGGAGCTCACTTGGAAGCCTTTCTAGTCAAAGGTGTCAGGATCCTTACCGTCCAACTCAATGGTTAAACTGCCTCAATTTTTTTCCATTTCTATATTTCCAGTCATTTTATGTAGAGCATGCCCCCTGATCCTTGACTTTTCATCCACAGCATGCTGCAGTCACAGCTGTCAACCTGTGACTGTGTCCTCTCAGCTCTAATGAGTGTTTTATAGGGCAAGAGACACGCCTTGATCAATACTACTCTTCCTAGAGCCCTGGACTATAGCAATCTCTCTCTCTCTCTCTCTCTCTCTCTCTCTCTCTCTCTCTCTCTCTCCTCTTATTCCTTCATCCCTCCTTCTTTTTAGCCCCACCTTCCTTCATATATATATATATATATATATTCTTATACACACACACACACACACACACACACACACACGTATACATACAGAGTGGCATATGTTGGCAACATGTCTGCAGTTCACAGCTACTTAGGAGACTAGTCCCATTCTTCCTTTTACATGTGTGTGTACTCTTCCATATGGGCACATTTATAGGCCAGAGATTGTTAGCTGTCTTATTTTTTAATCTATCGTCAGTCATCATCATTATGAGTGGAAGTCAGAATATCATTTTGTTGATGGTTTTAGGAGGTCAAACACAGGCAGGTAGCCAGATATGTTTGACAAATGACTTTACCCACTGAGCCACTGGCCCACTTTTTTTCTTTTCTTTTCTTTTCTTTCTCTCTTTTTCTCCCTTCCTTCATTTCTTTCTTTGAAGTGTTTTTTTTTTTACATGTGACTATTTTTTTTTCTATCTGTACCACATCTGTGCCTGGTGCCCACCGAGGCCAGAAGAGAGTGTTAGATTCCTGGCATTGGAATTAAGGTCAGGTGTGAGCTGTCTTGTAGGCTCTGGGAGTTGGACCTGGGTCCACTACAAGAGCAGCAGCTGCTTTTAATCTTGAATACAGAGCCATCTCTCCTGTAGGTCATGCACTTTATATTCTGAGTCGGAGACCCTGCTATACCTGGAGTTCATTGTTTCAGCTAGACTGGCTTGCTATCAAGTCCTGGAATCTGCCCTTTTCTGTCCCAGAAACTGGAGTTACAAATCCTCACCACCATGCTGTGGTGTTACCTGGTGCTGGGGCTCCAAACTCAGAGTCTGCTGGCTTATGCACAAGACAGTGTGCATGGAGCCATCTGCCCATCCCCACCATCCTATTTGGAACAATTATGTTGCTATAGACATTACAGAGTGTGAGTGGAAATATACAGATTTTCTTCAACTCACTCTTCACATGGTGAAGTATGGCAGGCAGACAGTCCTTGACTGAGAGGGAAGCTGAGATCTGGGATTTAGAAGGCAGATGACTTATGATTTTGTCTCCAGTTAGCTGCTGAGGCTTGGGGAAGCCAGTCACTGCCAGCTCTTCAAGTTTACTCTCTCTCTCTGTGCTTCTTAAGCTCCCAACTGGACCACATTCTTCAGCTTATCCACATGGCTGAATTCTAGGTGGTGAGCATGGGAGCCATATGGACTTTCTAAGTCTGGCCACTAAGACCTTACATGCCTCACCTTCTACCCCAACCCATGTTCTATCTCCTTGCTCACCCAGATGGGAATAAAATTGTCAATACAGGGAGCTAAACTAGAAGCCATTTTAGTAGTTAGCCCCTCAAGTCCTGGTGCCCACAAAGGAACAAGAAGCAGTACCACTTTTCATGGAGCAGTACTCCAATGTCAGAAGAATCATGTCTTTATAGTGCTTCAGATTTTAGAGCTCACTCCTGAAGTTTGATTTAGCCTCCTTAATATACAATATAGTCATGTCTACCACACAGGCAAGATAATGTCTTTAAGTCCTGAACTTGACTTGACACTTCTCTTGTAAACAAGGGTATATAAAGTGTTGTCTGATTGGACTCAGTAAGAAGCCAATCAGATATCAAATAAATATGTTTGGAGAAGTTAGAAGTACTATTCGTGTACTTTGGGAGGAAGAGGTAAATCTAAGAACTCATGGCATTTAAAATCTGAGAGGTCTTTTCTAAGGGAGAGGAAGAGACTTCACCCTTCCCATCTGCCTATTTTAGTTTTGGTTTTTCACTATGCATACACAAGTCTTTCATATTGGCTATACTTGCAGGATTATTTGTTTTAATATAACATTTTATAATTCAGGGCCCTCACTTAATAATATAGTTTTACGAAAAGCCTATGATTGTCTTCACAGAGATCATCCTACAAAGTTAGGACTGCGGTCAACGTAGGTCTATTTTATGCAGATGCTATTCAGAATGGCGGCAATCCAGAAATGTGAGGTGAAGGATGATCTCAGTAAAATGAGGAATCACACGTGGTGAGCTTCTTTTCCAAAGAGCCTCGCTTCGAGGTCTTCAGTGTTCAGAGTCCCAGATCTTCAGTTGGAAAGGGAGAGGCGAGGTGATTGTCGTCGTGGATTCCTTCCCATGGTGAGACAGAAACTTCCTCTTAAACAGTTCATTGCCTTGGCCACCAGTGTTCTTACCGATGACCCTTTGCGCATTTCTGAGCATGCCCAGAACAAGTTTGTTCATTTCAAAGACTAATGAGCACAGGGGTGCTAACCAGCAGGTTGGAGGACTCGGTCATTCGAATGCCTCGAACGCAATCAAGTCCAGGGTGGCAAGAGCATCTTGCATTTCTTTAAGTTTTAACCTGAAAAGGCTCACAGTTCTTTACTTACCAAAAATGTCCACTTTCACTTTCAGCTCTTGAATGTTACACCAAGTCAAAGTATGTTTAGATTAAGAAAATAGGCCACACAGAAGGCATTTAAGGATGGCTGTAAGATTTCTCAACCTTCTCATTCTGCTTTTATTCTGTTTTTGCTCTGTTTAAAGGACCCACATTTTGCTACTTTTTAAATTGATAACTTTTATAAGCCAGACAAATGTCTGAATGGTGAACTGTACTGTGGGCCCAATACATGCTAATTAGATTAGCATGGGTTACAAAGGAGGAAATACTGCTCTCACAAGACTAATATTAAGTAAGTGGTTGTCATTTGAGTTTACACAATGCTTTAAAACACATGATGACAGACCATACACCATCCATCTATTTATCCACATACTAATTGTTTTCTACCCACAATGCACTGCAAATATGGACCACTGTCCTTAGTCCTAAGGGTGAAATGTGGCCACTCCAACTGCTGCCTTCAACGAGTGCTAGAAAGGAAGATAACCTTAAAGGACTCATGATAGGAAATGATACATACCCTTTAACATTAGAACACTTAATTTTAAAGTTATTTCCAAAGCTGGTCTAACAGTTTGTGCTCTCTTACAAATCTGAGGAAAAGCTAAAATTCCACCTCCCAAATGGCCATAACTGAAAGACGGTGACAGGTAATTAAGTATTCTCTAAAATATCAGACTGATGGGATGGGAAAAGACTACATCTCATTAAGCCAGAAGTGTCTTACTGTTTGTTTGCTAGGAGTACAGATGTGCCCTCACACCCCTGATACACCCGTAGTTTTTTAGAACCACTTTAAAACTCATCATCATCCGTGAAGTAAGCATATGAACTAGTTTCTGAGTGTGCACAACCGCGAAACCATGACCTGATCTGTATTGGCTGTGGTCATTTGGAGGCACAGACTCCTGATTTATACTTTATTAATTACATATCGAAAGAACTTAGAGTACTGAATCCTGAAGGTACCCCAAGTGACAAGCATGGCTCTCCCAATGCAGAGTTTCGAGTATAGTGGATATAGTACTGTCCCTGTCCCTGTCCCTGAGACTTTACAGACCCAAGAAAACTCAGTTTTCTTAAAGAAACAGGGTCCGGAGGGTGAACCTACTGTCAGCAGAACACTGATGGATGGTAGGTTTTAATTGGAAGGAGATACATTTAACTGCCAAGAAAAACAATGTCTTTCCAATTTTCACACGCATATATATGCATGGTCAGGAATAACTATAAAAGCATTGCTAATTGTCATTAATGAACTTAACAAGCCCCTAAGCTGTCATGGCCGGGAAAAATAGAATCTCATGCTCTAGACTCGGCTCCTTGCTTTGTTGCTTTTTGAATAAGGTCACCCCACCCCCACCCCAATCCCGGTTTTAAAATAAAAGGAAGCCAATACTTTGGTCTTATTTAACGTTAGTAACAGAATGGCATTAAGACTGAAGATTTGGAAAACCAATGGCACTTTGTATATGCTTAAATCTTTAAACATGTCTAGATCTGAAAGAAAAAAAAAACAAAACCTCTTGCTCAATCCAGTGTACGGTAGACATCTGCTTAATTAAAACAGCTCAGCTTAAGAAGAACAAGGCACTGTATTTCATCATCATAGTCAAACACAGTATACAAAGTTTACCTTTGTAAAAAGGTCTCTGCGTGTACTTCAGCTTGCACAACCGTTATGCGATTGCTACCTAGAAAATTTGTATGAAGATTTTTCAATGCAAGAAAGGTTGTCAAACTAAAGCACCACTCAAAGCAAACCAATACTAGAATGTAGAATAATTCCTCCTCCTCCTCCTCCTCCTCCTCCTCCTCCTCCTCCTCCTCCTCCTCCTCCTTCTCCTGTTCCTCCTTCTCCTGTTCCTCCTTCCCTCTCCTCCTCCACCTCCTTCCCCCCTCCATTTAGTTTCTTTGTTTTTAATTGAAAGTTCACCCAATGTACACTGATCATGGTTCACTTATCCATATCCTATCTCCCCACCGATCCAACTACAAGCAAACCATTCTGGTTTTACCCGCCAACCAAGCATTTCGGGGTCTTTTTTTGAAAAAAAGGTGCCTATTTTTGTCTCAAGGGTCATACTAAAACTTCTCATCTGCGGAGGAGGAACGCGGGGTGTTGTCTGCTAGCAAAGACAACAAAACAGAACAGGTCATCACAAGCCATAAAGCTAGGGTACCGGTGTAGTGGGTTTGAACCACCTGTCAGGTCAGGTCAGGTCCAAGTGAGAGGAAGTCTTAGTTCTTCAATGGCACTTGCTTTCTGACTCTCCACTCACGTTCTTGAAAAGGTTCGGGGTCTGTCTGCAGCCTTTTCTGGATCATTGAGACTTTCAATTTAGGAACCAACCGTGTGGCTCTTTTCCCTCCTGTGGACCCCGGGACCAGGAGGTGAGCTGAGCTGCACGGCCAGTTACTTCCCTAGGGAGCCCCGGCTGGCTGGCTCTCGTGGCTTCGAAAACTTTCCAGCGCCCGTGCCACGGCGACGGGCGGCAGCTGAGTCGGAGCCCACGCGGTCCGCGCCTCCCGCAAAGAACTTTTCGGAGTGGCGGTGGCTTGTCACTCTCGCTTTCCGACGCGCCTCCCCCTGGCTCGTGCTCCCGGAGCTCCCTCCTCCTGGCGGGGAACTTCCCTGGAGCCCGCCCGCCCCGCAGTCCCAGTCTCGGCCGCTCGCCGGCCCAGAAGCTCCAAAGAGCGGGTGCCCCTCGCCCGGGCCACCCAGCCGCGTGCCCGCGCCGCCGCCTCTAGGCTTTGCAACATGCTCTAGCGTCGTCCCGCGCACTGAGAACCTCCGATCGTGGGGCGAAGAGGAGCAGGGGACCTGGGGCGTGGAGGAGGGACCCGCAACCTTGGAGTCGACTTTTCGCCGATGGTCCAAAGCGACACGTCCAAGTCGCCTCCCATAGCGGCGGTGGCGCAGGAGAGCCAGATGGAGCTGCTGGAAAGCGCGGCTCCCGCGGGGGCGCTCGGAGCACAGGTAGCCACAGCGCCGCGCCTTCTGCTGGCTTTGTGAGCCTCAGAGCCCCGACCTCCGTCCCCACCCCATCCCCCCCGCAGCCTCCTCTCCCTGATCGCCGACCGCGCCTCCCCCTCCTGCGTTGGTCTCCTCGCCACCTCCTCCCGCCCATCTCGGGGCTGCTGGGGACCCTGCCCCTGCGCGCCTTTCCCCGGCTCTGCTCCGGCTTCCATTTTTTTCCCCCTCTGCTTTCTGAAAAGCCAGTGGTAAGGGGCAAGGACGACCTGCCGCTCCGCCCCGGCTTTTCCCGGGCCGCGCCGCTCGGCCGTCCGCGCCCCTGCCCGGGAGAAGCACATGGAGAGCCATGGACCAGGCGAGTGGACTGGACCGGCTCAAGATCGTGAGTTCGGGCGGGCGGGAAAGGGATCTGTATCCTGCATCGCTCTTTCCGCGGCTGCCTCTGGTGGTCTCCTTTGGAAGCTAGGCGGGGAGGTGGGGTACTATGCGGGGGTCAAGGTGGGCGTGGAACCTTCTGCCTTGTCTCCCGAGCGCAGCCCCAACCCCCTCGGCACCTAGGGGGCTGTGCCACCCAGACAGTTCAACTGTCCCTTTGCCAGGGTTTGCCCGGACCCTTGTACCTTAGCTCTAAGAAGAGAGCAGAGTGTTCGGGATGAGAAAGTTTTTGTTTCTGTTTACCCCGAAATGGCAAGCCATTCTAGCTGCTCCTGGGTCCCTTTCTCTGATGAGCATTAGCGGTTTCTGGAAAAATTCTGTTCCGCTGTTCATTGTGAAATAGGAGATGTTGGTTGTAGGCGTGTGTGATAAGGTGACTTTTACGGAAAGCCTTGGCAGGTACAGTTGGGATTCCAGACACCCCCAGATCTGGGCAGAAAAGAGCAGAAAGGAGTCCCTCAACTTTAATCCTTCAAAACCCTTCAAACCTTACACTTGGGCTAGTTGGAGAGTGCTGGGAAGAGGTTAGGGTGAGTTGGAGAGAATGTTTCTCCTCTGCTTAAGGGCTTTGTCTTGCTGATTTCAAGCCCACATTTGCAAGGTAGTAAATTGTGATGTCTGTGTACATAAATAATACATAACATAAAATACACCGGGACGAGTGCTTACTGTGCAGCAGAGGGGTGGGAGTGGGGCGTTCTGAGAAAGGTCACAAATATGTTGCCGCCACTCTGGCAGTATTTCTGTACTGTGCCAGTGGTAACTCCATGTAGTATAATTCCAACTCTGCTGAGCCCCTATCGTGTGTGTGTGTGTGTGTGTGTGTGTGTGTGTGTGTGTGTGTGTGTGTATGCATGCTGCTACTGATTTACGTGTGTTCATGTGTGTACAAGCTGAAAGGTTGCGTGTGCCAGGTCAGAGGTTAAGTTACAGAAGGCCAAGGGGCTCTCTTCTTCAGATATGTGGATCTCAGGAATTGAATTCGGATCTTCAGGCTTTCTGACTAGTGATGTTACCTGCTGAGCCATTTTGCCGACTTTTTTTTTTTTTTAAACTTTCTTTAACTATTGGAAACTGCAAGTTCTACCTTAGAATGCACAGTTTACATTAGCAATAGGGGAGAAGTGTGGTCAACTTGAGCTTACAAATCAGAAATCCATTGTTTTCCTGGTGGTAAAACAGGTAGGCTTCAGTCGGGGCCTGGGTTTGGCTCACGGGCCTAACGGAGACCTGTAATTAACCAGAGCACTCTCAGCCTGGTTCTGCCAGAGGATCTGAATTTGAACCACGGGGCTCACGTTTGGTTTAGGCTCCTGATTTTATCTTGATACTTGCTTGCCAGCTGAGACGAGGGTAAAAGATGTACCCAGAGGCCTCAGCTGTGCAGAGATGAAGGCCTTGAGTACTGAGAGGAGACGGAAATAGAGGTCTCTCTTGGAAGTTTCTTCAGTTTCTTTCCTTTTTTTTTTTTTTTTGGTAAAGTTTTCATTTTTGTGCTAAAAACATATTTTTTGAAATCTTGACAATTGAAGTCAGTGCTGATAAATCGAAAGGATAAAAAAAGGACTGTATTCAGATAAGAGAAGTAATTTTACCTAATTATTTCTAATTAAATACAAGACAACAAATAACCAGTGTATGACTGCAATTGGAAATTAATCTAATGTGAACAGGTACAATTTTCTCCCTTCAAAGAATTTATATTCCTGTAGCTGCGTAAGTGACAAACGGGACATTTGTGTGGGTGGTTCTACCCAAGAATCCCAGGAGTTAAAAAGAGTAAAGGTCACGAGTCTTGACTTATTAGCAATACTTGACAGAGGAGCTGACATTTGAAAAGACACTTGGAGCATGAGCTAAATTTCAACAGAAACTTTGGAAGACATCATGGGAGCCACATTCCATCATAGGAGTTAGCCGTCTTCTCTACTGGAGGCATCTGTAATCTCCAGAGCTCGCAGAGAGCAGGAAGGGATTAACTTGGTAATGCCAGGCATCAGGCTGACAGGGCAATTTGAAGCCATATCTTGGAGCCTTTGAATTACAGAGATCTGGGAAAAGGGTTCAGAGAAGGAGCCATGTGACAGATCACTGGGTATATCCTCAGAGAATGTTCTCTAGGATAGCTTGGGGGAACAGAGGCAGAGTGGCAAGAAGAGGAGGTATACAACAGTTTGGGCAAGGGCTAATAATATCTAAACTCAAAAGAGACAAAAGGCCATGGCTACATTAGGCCTATTCCCCAGACATTTCAAAGACCAAGACAGACAAATTAGCACATGGCTCTACTGATATTGGATAGAGAGGAAATGGGGAATGGATTTTGTAAATAAGCATATGCCAAGTGAGGCTTCAATGTTCATCATCTGCTTTTGAGGGCTCCTAAAATTGAAAGAAAGTTTGTTTCAACTGTGTTTATCTTACAAGCATTATGTGAAGGCAGAGTTACACTGTTAAATCCTGCCATCTAGGACTCCTTTGAAACTTGGCAAGCCACTCAGTCTTTGAGCAGAAAACATTGCCTGTAAATTCTACCTGAGAAAGAAGACTGCCCTGGGAGTATCTTGCCCTCACCTTTTCCTATTTCAACTTCCTTTTCTTTTCCATTTTTCTGGGGATGGGGTGGGTCTTGTACTTTTTCTTGAAGGTACTAAATAAAAGAAATTCTCCCCAGAAATATACAAGGAGAACCTCTATTCACAAATCAACATCTCAGCCATCACTGGCTTCATGTTGCTTCTTTTACTTTTAATAATCAGGATTCCAGTCTTATGAACAAAGGGGAAGATACAGATTCACAAACACTTCTCAGCCCTTTATCATGTTTTGCCTAAGGAGATAGAATACCTTTATCCATCTGAGCTCTGCGTCCAAGTTCGCCATCAGGAACAAAGTGGTATATTTGTTATGTGAGAGGTACAAGGTCATGCCAGCACAAATCTTAAAAGTTCTGATTTCAGCAGACTGGTTTTTAGATAACAGTTGGATAATATAAGAGGATAACTAGAGCCAGAAAGTCGAGGTTTTCCTTGGGCTCTCCAAGTTCCAAAAAGGATGGTTGACTGTATTAAGTGCTAGCTCCCTCCCTCTGGTCTCTGGTCACTTGATAGGTGGCTAGCCCAATCTGAGATGTGCTGTCCTTGTGAAACACATACTATATTTCAAAAACTCACTGGGAAAATAATAGACAAGACACATCTCCAAAAATAATTCCTAAACTAAATACATATTGAAAGGATGTACCTTTTGGTTTGTTGAGTTGAATACAATGAATACATTGTTATAATTAATTTCCCCTGTTCCTGTGGCTACTAGAGAATAAGTATTATGTAGGCAGCACACTTTCTTGTTGGACAGCATAAATCTAAACATTGTAGCTGGTCCTTCTCTAGGGAATAGGAATGTTCCTGGTGGGCTGGGTGGCTGGGGAGCTGGTGAGAAGGACTGGAAATTGGATGGTGACAGAAGAGGAAATGGGCTAGAAACAGAACAGACAGGCGCTCTGCAAATTAGGCCTCAAAGAGCCGAGCCAGCAGCCAGCATCTCCAGTCACACCTGACAATGAAGGACAGTAAGCAAGGGGCCTGTTTGTTTTGCTCCTAGCAACAGATCCCAGCTGGTTCCGCCCCAGCCAGTTCCCCAGCTGCCTTTCAGCACACCATAGAAACAGTCTGGTCACAGCACCATCCTGAGCTGTTAGAGCAAGGGGCTTTATCAAAAAAGAATGGCAGCCTGCCTTCCAGTGCCTTTGAAACAAGTTCCCAGAAACACACTTAGGTCCTTATCCTGTGTGCTTAAGCCTTGTTTAGTCTCCAAACGTAGTGGCTGGTTTCCCGTGCTGTAGGTATTAGCGTCAGGGTTTTATTTGGAGAAATTGAAAAAACATGTCAATCAGAAATTCAGAATGTGTTTTCAGAATTCCAAAGTAATAATCTGACTGAGACAAATTTTAGTTATTCTATTAGTGTGAGCCCTTCTGTGCACTGTTCTTCCCTCCCTGCTCCCAGCACCCCGACACCCCATCTCTAATTTGTGGAGCTGTGGGTGGACTCTAGAGCTGTGTACATTCTAGGAAAGCACTCTGTGATAGATCTACATTCTCAGTCTACCTTCCTGATGTATAATTTACCTGTTGATGCCTTTGACTCTATTGAAACACACAGTATGCCATCTTGACATTTCCTAGCAACATTTAGCCAAATGTGTTAACCCCATGAGCAAGCAAGGTGGAAGCCCTCTTTATTTGTGTGACCCTCAGACGTGTTTATATTTTATTAACCACAGATGGCAAGCACTGAATATTATTTTTACAACTATGGAGAGTTACAATTATTTATGATCCTGCTTAAAGCAATTCTCAGAAACCTTTCCAAACCTGATATTATGAAAAAAGGACACACCCTGCCCCTGGCCTTTCCCCATCTTCCTTTCCTGGTCCAGCCCTCACTGGGTTAAACCCACTGGATTTGCCCAGTACAAACTCTTCTTCACTGCTCTACCTGCCAGACTTTATGCCAAAGAGTTGTCTTGGTGTTACCTCCTGATCCTTTCTCCCTTTGTGTAAGCTGGCCAGTGTAAAAACCAACTGTGTTCCCCTTTTCCTAAGGGGGCTTCTCGGCTACTTCTCACCTAGTAAAGGACCCAAGGACTTGGTTCACAGTCAAGTATCTGTAAACAGGGGGGCCTTAGTGGATCCCTCTTAGAAAATTCTGGTCATCTCATTGTTATTGTCCCAAAGATGATGAATTTCTGAAACTCAAAGGGAGGAATATCAGCAACTACTAACTCAGGGGAAGAAAACTAACTTTACGCATCAGCATTTTCCCCCATGAGAGCAATTTGTAATGTAAGACCGTCAAGCACACACATCTTTCTTAATGCTGTGCAGGGGCTGCCATGACAACTTTGTTTGCCCTTCAGAAATCTCCACAATTAACTACTACTGTCTCCTTCACTCAGTCAAAAGTGGCACTTTAACTACCTCTGCAAACACGAGCATTTATCCTCCAGTGTTGCAGATTTACCCACATGAAGCTGGTATTTAGAACATGATGTGCTTTGAGTATCTTTTAAAATATGTTTGTGTAAATGTCTTAGTTTTATCCTAATTTCTGAAATCGTTAGTGTGTTTAGACAATTTAATTATGTACCTCTCCTTTACTAAGACAACACAATTTAGTTTTATGTAGCTGCTTGTCAACACTTTCAGAGTAGAGATGAGTGACTGTTCTGGGCGGTCCAGGAAGGACTGTAGCCTTTGGACAGTAGCCAATCCCGCTTCCTTTCTCCCTCTTCCTCCCTTTAACATGGGCTGCTCTCACTCTTTACTGTCTGAAGTCTTCGGTTGTCAGAGAGCTGCCAGTTAGCATTGAGAGACCATTGTGTATGCAGATACCAAGGCCTAAAGTAAAAACTCAAGAAAATGCTGTTTCTTTCCAAGTACAGTCAACCAATTGCTAGTTAGTTTTTCCTAGCCCTTCAGTTGGGGAGAAGGCCCCACCATCTTTATACTTTCTTTATGTTAGCCCTTATTTTCCAGGATATAACAGAATTTTAAAAGGCAAACCATTTCAGGCAAAATGGGCTTAATTTGAAATAAGTATTGGATTAAAGGAAACCGTTTTTACTTTTGCACCGATCAGTACATGCATAACAGTGGGCTTTAGTGTTTTCGCCCCTATTACTCTGTCTCCTTTTCATTTCTCCTTCCCTAGACATCCTCCTCCCACATTCCTGCCATGTGCATGTGCCTCCCTGAGTTTAGTTAGGATTGATTTTGTGAGAATAAGTGATTTACCAGAGTCTACACTCCTGAAGAAGTGACACCCTTCCTCACACATCATTAGGTATTTATAATCCCTTGGGGAGGGATGGGGTATTGAGAGCCCTTGCTGTTATATGACAACATGTTGGTGAGTCCAGTCTTGTGCAGGTTTTGTGCAGGTAATCAAAGCTGAAGTGAGTTCCTGAATGCCTCACAAGGTCATGTCCTGAAGACATTTTTTTTTTTGGTAGCACTCCTCCTGAACCCCTATCTCTTACATTCTTTCTATTCCTAATTCTGGGATGTTTTTTGGTCTAGGTGGTGGAAGGTGATGGAGATTTCCCTCTTAAGGCTGAACACTCTCTATTTAGCTAAACAATAATAGTGGGCTCTCCTCTAGGGCCTATGAGCTCTCCAGACATCGGTTCCAGGAGAGATTTATAGTATAATTTCTGTGGAGTGGGCCCTTAGACAGTAGAAAAAAATAGTTAGGCTGAGATGAATAAAATAGCAGGATTGAGGTATAAATGAGCATATTGTGTTTATTTTGGCTCCAATAAATATGACATGTACTGAATAGCAACCATCTATAACAGGATGGCATTTAAAATATTTATGCTCTTAGTCACTCCGTAAGGATATGTGTGCCTCCTAGGGCAGTCTAGGGAGATGGCTCACCGGGGAAAGCACTCGCCATTACAGCATTAGTTCTGAGTTTGAATCCTCAGAACTCATGTAAAACAGGACCCAGTGGCACATAGCTGTTATCCTGGCACTCTTGCCCTGAGAAGGGAGGAGGGGACAGGAGAATCCACAGAAGCTATGGGCCAACTAGCCTGGTGTCCAATGCTGCATACCACGAGACACTGTTTCAAAGAACACAGAAGGTAAGAACTGATGATACCCGAGGAGGCCATCATCTAACCCAACACGTATGGACCCAAACCTACACACACATGCACACACACACACACACACACACACACACACACACACACACCATACACACACATTAGTCATGCATAACGATTTAAAAAGTAACAGTGTGTATATAATTTAGTATGCTAAATTTTTAGCATATAAACTATGTATAAAACAGTTGAGACCTGACATTTTTTATAGCAAATAGATTCTGTTGAAAGCTAAGTATATCTAAGATAATGTTTGTGAATGATATTGTCAATAGATTGAAAAATTAATGTCAAGTTTTGAATGTGTCTGTCTTTTCCTTCATTCTTTAGTTCATTCATCCTTCCCTCCTTCCTTTCTCTGTCTCTCTCCCTTTTCCTGTCCCTCTACCTGCCCCTGTCCCTCTCCCTCTCCATCTCCCTGTCCCTCTCCCTGCCCCATCCCTCTCCCTCTCCCTATCCATTTCCCTGTCCCTCTCCCTGTCCCTCTCTATCTCCATTTCCCTGTCCCTGTCTCTCTCCCTGTTCCTTCCCCTCTCCTTGTCCTTCTCCTTCTTCCTCTCCCTCTCCATGTCCCTGTCGTCCCTGTTCCTGTCCTCCCTGTCCCCCTACCTCCTCCCTCCCTTACCCCCTCCCTCCCTCTCAGAACAGCAGCCTTCCCTGTGACCAAGCATCTGTACCTTTCATCCTCTATTCTCACAGGGCAGACTGTGCAATTGTGAACAGCCAGGAAACATTAAGACACCCAAGCAAGTGAGGAGAGCAAGCACATTTAAAAAGATAAACAAGAATAGAATCTCTATTTTCTAGGTATTCCAAATGGGTACCAAAAGAGACAAGAAAGGAACAATAAGATTAGACTTTGCCTTTGTTCTCAAAGATAACGTATTCATCATGAGGCTAAATAATGTGCTTTAGATAGACTGCTTCCAAGCATCCTAAAGAAACATGTCAGGCCTTATGAAATTCTTTTAAAATAGTAAGTAGTTTTCCATATGGAATAATGCAACTTTAAAAATTTCAGGGGAATTTCATACCTCATTGTAGCCTTCTTTGGCATGGTAAGATGGCTTTGTCCAAACCCTTAGATAATAATTGGAAAAGGAAGAGCGTTGTTAAAAGAATGTTATTTTTCAACAGTTTACCAGACAATGTTTATATAAGTAAGAAGAATAAGCTGAGAAGTGAGCGGAGCTTCATGTGTCACACAGAAGCCCAGCCCAGCTCCCCTCTCCTTTTACCAAGTTGAGAATTAATCAGACGCCATGGAAACACGCCTGTATTACATAAAGCCCTTAGATGCCTGGAACAGAGCAAACATATTTAAGAATTTTTTTTTCTTTAATATTGCACCACACTTGCACTGATGGCAAATCCATTTCAATGACTCAGGTCACAAATGCTCACAATAGATTTCAGCCTGCAGAAGGACTGCATGCGTTATGCTTTATAAGGTGTTTTGGTTTTATAAAAACTTATAAATAATAAAACATAATCGGGTGCACTTTCAGAACCTGAATATGATGATTTTAAAAAGGCAGTTTTTATAACTATTGATCATGTGGTGAATTCTCTATAAACCTAACAATAACTGATATTGTGTCTTTCAGCCTAGCCTGTTGCCTTCCATTTTCTAGCCCTTCTGTGGCTTTCCCTTTTTGGATAATATTTGGACACTTACCATGAGCTAGATCTTACCCTAAATTCTATAAATAACTCTTTGTCTCTCTCTGTCTCTCTGTCTCTGTCTCTCTGTGTGTGAGTGCATGCGTGTATGTGTGTGTGTGTGTGTGTGTGTGTGTCCCTCACACATGCTCAGTGAGCATTCTACCACTGAATTACACTTAGAGATCTTCATTTCATTTAATACTTAAAAACAAACCTGTGAAAAACTCTTTTATTATAATCACATCTGAGGATAACAGTGATGCTTGAAACTTAAAGAATTTGATCAACATATATGCTATAGGCATATATGTACATATATGTGTGTATTAAAGTGATATATATATATTCAAATGCTGAACTGTTTTCATTCATACACATTGGATGGAAGAATAAATTTTATTTTCCTCAAAGCTGTAGGAATGTAGAAATGTAGACATTTTCATGTCTAGTACTTGCAGTGACTTTCTCTATATCCTTAGAATTCATATCAAATCATGCATGGTTTATTGCCAGAGCTCTGAATATGAACTATAGCACAGAAATAGAATAGAAAAAGCAAGCGTGTTGGTAAAATGTTTGTGTTCAATTCAGTTCTGTTACTGAGAGAAGCCCTGTTTGATTTTTCTCTTCTTACCTTTAATTTCTTGTTTGTGAATGCCTTTTAAAAAGTCTTGTATCTTTAGTGGTTTTCCTCTGGCTCCTAACGTATCCTGAAGAAGATACATTGCCTCAGTTACTAAGTAACTACCCGTTGCTAAGCACTTTGTCAAGACCTCACCCCCAACCAAGTACTTAGGAATCTGAAAGAAGTTTTAATGGTTCCCCAACATTAATTTTCCAATGATGCCCACACAATAACAAATTTATTACCGTTTTGGGCTGAGATTTTCTTGAATATGTCTAGATTCCTGTGGAAGATTTAAATCGTCTCATTTCTGCCTCTTCCCTCTGTCTCGTTTGTGTAGTCATATGGAAAAGGAGCCAGGAGGAAAAACAGATTTAAAGGCTCGGATGGCAGCACGTCCTCAGACACTACCTCCAACAGCTTTGTCCGGCAGGTAAGCGAGGATTCCAGTCCATGATGGTGAGAAGTATATTTAAAATGAAATCCTTTTTTTTTTTTGGTCTTTAAGTGGTTTTAAATTCGCTCGCTGAAGATTTATGCAGTATTTTCACTTGAAATTGAAGTGAAACACATGCAGTTTAATGTCCTAATGAAAATATTTATGCTTCAAGTGCGACTCTGAATAATAATTGCATTCTTGCCTAGTGGGTTGGGGAGTGTCAGCTGCAGAGTTCATTATGGAGTGGTTCTTCTCACTGAAAGACAGACGTGCTGCAAGACGAATGGGTTTTGGGGTTTGGTGGTCATCAGGAGGAGGGCAGCCATGCCCCCCATGTGCCATGGCAGCAGGGGGATTTCTTTAGCTGACGTTTTTATTTTTCTTGTTCCTTTTCTTCCTTTGGCTTTGGATTGTGAAAGGAAAGCTGCCTTTGGTCTAAATGGTCCCCATGTCTAAGGTTAAGTAGACTGTGTGATGTCATCAGGATGTAACTTAGCTGTTTGTGGACACTGAAGCGGTTTTCATGGTGGTAAGCTGGGATAAGATCCTGACTGGCAGAAAGCATCAAGCTGCCTAACACAAACACCGACATGTTGCAACAGGAAGTACTTCAAGTCCCGGAGAAGGCACACAGTAGTCAGCCTTCTGGAAGACATGGTTAGGAGTCAGGATTAGCACCTCATGAGGGAGAGGTGCGCACATTAAACCCTCATGCGGTGTGTGGGTGATCATGTGACTTCACCTAGTGCTTTGCGGCGACCTTGGAGATGGGAGAAGAGTATTAGAGAGAGCATAGCTGATTGGTGGTCAGTTTCTGGCCAGTGACTGTGTATAATTCCCTGTGGGTGCCGTTCACTGCCAAGATCAATGATTCTATTGGAAACACTGACTGGCTTCTTTGGATGTCACCAGTTTTTATTACCTCTTGGGTCTTTTATCACAAGCCCAGACTAAGCTCTTGCCCCAAGTGTGTTTGGCAAGAGAGTCTTCTATGGATCCTGGTTTGATCTTTTGTGTTTTATTTTTGGTTTTGTTGGAGATCATAAATCTTGACCCCTCTCCATCCCAGTTAGGTCTGATGACTCTCTGTGACATTGCTCCCTAGAGTTTCATTCAGGTTCATTTGTTGCAGTAGGCCACTGTAGGCCTTATACTTGCTTGCCTGCTATGCCTATAGGTACTGACTCCATGTGCTTTCCTTATATAGGCAAAGGTGATCCCTGGTTGGCCATCAGTCCCCTCTTATACTGTTTAACTGTGCCAAATGCATGTTCAAGAAACTCTTAGGCAAGTGAAGAAAACTGACTTGTACCAGCTGGGATTTGTTTTGGTTGCAGGATGTCAAAGAAAGATAATAGATTAAGAAGGAGGGAAACGTGTTTGAAAGAAACAGATCAAGCCAGGTGTGGCCCATCCTAGGTCAGTGTTCTGCTGGCATCAGAGAGCTGGGCATAGTGTTAAAAACTCATGGTACGTACACTGCTCTGATGTAGCACACACAGAACTGGTATTGGAGTTCCCAGGATGCCTAAAGGGGCTGGGCTATAGTTATTTAGCTTAGCTGAGTCAGTTAAAGGGAAGGTACCCAAAGCCTTTTCTGTGTCAAGCCCCAACTTGGGCTTGGGTTATTTTGCCCTTGGGGTAATGGGCCTGAACCTGGAGAATTCAGCTCTAGAACTTTGAAATCATCACAGCAGGTCGGACATTGGTTCAGGTAAAGCAGGCACCTCCAGGAGGCCGCAGATGAAGCCATGCCGCTTGTGGAAAGTGGGTACAAATGGAAACGGAGGTGTTTCAAGTGAGCACATTGTAATGAATCAGAATTAATAATACGGATCTATCGTCGCTCATGTAAGCTCTTTACTGAAAGGCCAACCCTTTTTCCACTGGTGTCCCTTTTGCCGTGTGTTCCTCTTGTATGAAAACTGCAGAGCTTGATTCCTAGGAAGCGAGGGGATTTCTGTGCTGCATGTAAATGAACTAGAATTTGTCTTTTTTTGACATCGGGTTCTTGGAGACGTATGTTTGCTTGAGACACAATTCCGAGCGATTCAGGAAACTGTTCAATCATTTAAACGCAGCTATAGATGACCAAAACACATGTGAGCATGAAAGAAGGCAAAACGAATTCCAGTGAAAAGAGTCAGTGGGTAGAGGTCTTCTGTTAGAATCTCAGTGGAGAGCGGTGTGCTGTGTGGCACAGAGCTGGGGCAGGACTCATCCAAACAGCTCGTCAGAAACCCGCTCACATCATCCCAGAGCAAAGGCTAGTGGTTTTGGCAGGGGCTGTAGCTGGAAATTATGTTTTTGTTTTGACAATTGCATCTCCATTGCAACCACATTCATATTTTGTTGCCATAGGAAATTAAGCAAAAGCTACTGTGACACGGTTAGGTCCCTGATAGAGGTGGATGGGGAGACTATGGCCGATGGGAAGTGCAACCATGCGAGGTTATTATATAGCGTGAATATGTCCTTCTTATTGCTAGAACGTGTTTACTAAACAAGTCCCGTGGCTTGTGCTGATGCCGGGTAATGTACCTGTCTGTGACTTGGAGCATTTGTAATTCATATTAAAAGAGGGTTTGGTCACTAGAACTAGGATTTATTTCCTTCTTTTTCTTCCTTTTCCAAAATGGAGTCTTGCTATATTACTCAGTCTGGTACTGAACTCATGATCTCAAATCATTCCCCTCCCTCAGCACCCTAAGTATCTAGGATCACAGACATGTTCTAGTGCATGCAGATTGTAATGGCGTAACGGAACAGAATAATGCAATTAGATTCATTATGATCCTTGATTTGCAAATAATTTATGTAATGCTGGAAAACTTAAAATTGTGGTTCTTTTAGATAGGATATTTTTATGGTACACAGGCTTTAAAAACTGGGGCGTGGGTACTTTTAGATAGTAATAATACTGATATTTAAATCCTTTAGAAGCTGGAGCTGTGACAATTTAGGATAGAGAACACTATTACGATCTTTCTCATTTGGGGAGAACTAGTAGAAAAGCAGGGAACTTGTTTCAGGTTAGTGGCTTCTCCTAAAATATCATGTGCTGTGACTGAGGCAAAGATAGCGTCTTCCTAGGGGTCAGAAAGGTCAAATAATAATTATGGGGTCTTAGTTTGGTATCCGTGCGTGGCCTTAAGAGATAAAGAGTTAGCAGGGGGACAGTATATACCACGAAGGCCCAGCGAGGCAGTAGTCGTGCACCTAAGCCTCATTCTCAGCCTCTGGTACTGTGAGAAAATAATTTTCTGTGGCTTATTGGACTCTGGTGTCTGCTCTGCAGCAGGCTAACAGAGGCAGATCTACTGCGAGACATGAAAGAAGCCTTCCTGTTCTTAACTTTCGTTTCCTGCTCTTACTGATAATTGCCCACGTTTGCCAAGTGGTGTGCAACTCAGGATCTCAGATCAGTGGACTCAGAGTCAACTAGGTACCCTTAGAACCACGACCAAACCCCAAAAGTCAGCACTCCAACCCCCAAATGCCTCTTCTAACTGCTCTCAGTGTGTGCTCTCACTTCTCTAACTGAAGACAACTGAGTTCTTTCTTCCCGATCAAAATTTACTTTGCCTCCTTTTGGAAATTTAGGTACACTAGATTACTTTGTGTCTAAATTCCCAACCACAGCCTCGTATTGGTCATGGCCATCCACTCTGCACGTTACCGCCCTTCGCTGATTTTCTTTGCTGTCCAGCATTGAAGATCATGGCATGAACCACAATTAATTTACATGTTTCGCCCTTGAGAGACACTGGCTTGTTTCTCTCCTTGAGGTTATTAAGACAGTGCTGCTGTGTGAATTCCTGAATGTACCATAGCCACCTGGGAAATATGTACCAGTGATAAAATATTGGATGAAATGTGAAATACTGGATGTAAAAAATTTAGGACGAAGTATGCAATCAGATGGTATGTTTATGTTCAATAAATTCAGTAGTGAAGAAGAGTTTTCCAAAGTGACTATCCTTAGCTCAGGGTATGTCAGGTAGCATCTGTCATTTTCCTTATTCATGAGTAGCCAGCACTTGATACCAGTATTTTACATTGTAGACTATCACTGACTCTCTCTAACCCTGGAGTTAGTTTTGACTTGCGTGTAATTAAGATATAATTTCATCCAAGGAATATCATATGCAAATACAATCTGCTAAACCTTCTCTCTTGAGGATCCATATAATCTATGTTTGATTACAATTACATCATAGCTATTGGTATACGGTGAAATGTTTTAGGGTCTATTAGAACACTGCATTTCCCTGTGGTTAATTATGTGTGTGTTTCTAACTAAGCTTAATTTTAAAACATAATCCTTCCTCTTCAGAAAATGAACATCTATAGCTAAGTTTCCACTTTAGGCTTTGAAGGGAAGTTACGGCAGTTTCAGCTCCAGGCCTGAACTCCCAGCCACTTGACCATCTATCTGATCTTGGGAACCTATTTGAAGTCAGTGATATCTCAGGGATACTAAGGATGATGCATGCCCATCCCTGTTGAAAAGTCTCTCTCTCCCCAGCATATCAGTTTCATGCTAGAGCTGGGCCTGGTGTTGTGTTTTGAAAGGGTCTTTGCCCACGGGCTTGTCGCCTGTGTAATGCAAACATCACTGGGGTCTCCCATGAGAGGATGTTGTGATAAAGCTTACTCTAGGCTTTCCATTCTTTCTTTATGAGCTTGCTGTGATGAGATGGGCCAGCTAATAGTCTGCATCAAACATTTCAAGGAAAGGTCCTGTCCTGACCGGCAGTTTTGTAATGTGTTCATGGAAAGAAAGTTAACTATGTGCTTACTTTGTCTTACTTATGTTGTATGTAAAATGTCACCTGTACATGCCCTTTGGGCACAATATCCTGAACTCATGATTTTCCTGGTTTTCTATTAAATGAATTATGAGATTATGAAATATGTTCCAAATGACTTCGTCCAAGAAGCACGAGATAGTTCCCTGCTGAGACTGAATGTTGCCATTTCTCTTTGGCCTTTGAAGTTTTGTTTGTTAGTTTGCCTGTTTACTCTTTGCTAATTTCATACATGAATACAATATATTTAGATCATAGCCATTCCCCAATGACTCTGCCTTTTGACATCTCACTGGTTTCACATTACAAATGGGCCTCCTCAAAACCAAACAAACAAACAAAATAACAAAACAACAAAACAAAACAAAAAACCCAAACCAAACCTAAAAAAACAAAAACAAAAACAAAAAAAACCCCAAACAAACAAAAAAAAAACTATCTGTATGCACTACAAGAGTTAAAACCTGTATGCTAATTGGAAATATTATGACTTTAAAACGCAATGTTTATTTGGAACATTTATTGAAACATTAATAAAAACAAAGCATTTGGGAGAAGTACTGAAAGCAGATATTTATTTATTAAACGTTCCTGTGTCTAGGGCTCATCCTACAGATGAGGAAACCCAATCATGGCAATAAAGAAACATAGTCATGTCAGGAGGGGGATTGGATTTGAGAATTTGAATGGAGGCAGCTGACTCCAGATTATTTTCTTTATTGATGACATTGTATTCTCTTGTAACAAAAAGACATAGATTAGTGATGAGGAAACCCAATCATGGCAATAAAGTAACATAGTCATGTCAGGAGGGGGATTGGATTTTGAGAATTTGAATGGAGGCAGCTGACTCCAGATTATTTTCTTTATTGATGACATTGTATTCTCTTGTAACAAAAAGACATAGACTAGTGAGCATGTATCACAGCTAAGGAGAGCATGTAGGAAAGAATACTGTTGTTATTAGTGTGGAACACACTGTATGGGTCCTTTCCCTCCATAGTTGTAACAGAAATCTGGACAGAAGCAACATGGGGGAGGCAAGGATTGGGTCACAGTTTCAGGGGATGCTTATCCATCATGGTGGCATGAGAATGTGGCAGAGACTGCTTGTGTCTTTGAAGATAAAAAAGCGAGGGCTTTGCCTGAGACCAGAACGGGATAGCACCTTCAAGCACAATCCCAGTGACTCACCTCTGCCAGTCCCATGGGCTGTGCAACCTCCCAAAGCAGCCCCCCAGCCAGAGGAACAGAGCGTTTCCTGCACTTGATCCCTGGGGACATTTTACATCAAAATTTGAAAACACTAAACTACTATCTACTCTGAAGCCTCTTTAGAGAAGAGGATACATAGCCTTGGTGTTGTAAAGTTTCACTGGGGGTTATAACTGTATTTTAATGAGAGGGAGAGAGGAAGGGGGGAAGGGAGGGAGGAAAGAGAGAGGGAGGGGGAGGGAGAGGGGAGAGGAAAAGGGAGAGAGGGGGGAAGGGGGAGAGAAGGGGGGAGAGAGAGAGGGAGAGAGGGAGAGAGGGAGAGAGGGAGAGAGGGAGAGAGGGAGAGAGGGAGAGAGGGAGAGAGGGAGAGAGAGAGAGAGAGAGAGAGAGAGAGAGAGAGAGAGAACACACATTTTTTACAACTATGTTGCTTGGGCATATTTGTGTACTAGTACATCTAGTACATGAAAGTTGAGAATCCTTAATCTTCTAAGTCTGAGTCTCTCACTGAACTTGGTCTGAGGTTTGTGGCCAGAAGACCCCAGTAATCCTCCTGTCCACCCCATATAGTGTTGACTTTATCAGACAGACATGTAACAACAACCAGCTATTAATAAAGGTGCTAGTGCCTAAGGTGCATGGTCCTCATGCCTAAGCTACTGACGTTCGTTCTCACTGAGCCATCTCCTCACCCTGGCTTCACTACTTCCTCAATGCCAGCAGTCCTTTATTTCCTCCATTAAAAGTTGCTGGAGAGCTCTCAGTTTGTGTCACATTTCAGTGTTCCTGTGGGTAATGAGAAGGACAGACAGAGTTGGAAGAGTGCTTCTTCCCTTCTTTCCAAGAATCTGCAGGAACATACGAATTTTAGAGTTTTAGGATTCTGGAAGCTTCCATCCTGTGTTAAATAAACAGAAACGAACTTGACTGTGAATCATCTGTAGCCTGTGCTGGTCTGTTTGGAGGGCTGGGCTGTGGCTGACGTGGTCCCAGGAATCATCCAGGTCATGAATCTGGGTGAGGCTGGGCAAACATTACACCTCGTTTTATGCGAGGCTACTTCAGAAATAGTTTATGGTCTGCCGGGGCCTTGGCTTTGTAAGTAAAACAAATACTTTAATTCTAATGGATTAAAGGGCAAAAAGTGCTACCCATGACTGAACGTGAAATCAATGAATACTGTTCAGATTGCTTACGTACTAAAAGGTATTGAATACACAAAGTGCTGTTCTCTTATACTGGGAAGATAATTGTAGGTACCAGGTACCGAGGCTGCCTTTGTCCTGACACAAGCTGAGTGCCTTTTGGCTGGGTTTGAGATACATGCATGGATAGCAGGTCTCTATTTCTCATCAGTTCTTATTACGGGAATCAAGTTTTCTTACAAACCCAGAGAAAGAAGATAAAACTTCCAGGGGCCTATTGTTTAGAAAGAAAACATTTCTTTTAACACCAGAAACTAAGTGGGGGTAAATTACTTTACTGAAAGGAAAACAGAAACAAAACAAATAAACAAAAAAAACCCAAAAGCATAAAAAAACAACCCAGCTAGACTAGAAATAATGACTGAGCCTATCTGACGTTGAAGGATGGAATGTTTGTGTGAGTGCGTTGGTAGCTTCCTGTGATAGTGGAAGAAGTCTTAACTGTATGAATTCTATTGCTTTGGTTAAGGAGAACTATGCACATCTGCAGATAAGTGTGGTCACTGAAATTAAGCCAGCTGTGAGAAGTAGAATAGAGAATCTTTTTTTTGCAGAGTTTGTTTTTGTTTCTGCCTCCCTCCCTTCCTTCCTCTACCCCATCTCCCTCCTCTTCTCCATCATCCTTCCCATCTCTGCCCTTCTCTTATCCCCTCCTCCTTCTCACCTCCTTCCCTCTATCATTTCTCTTATCTCTCTTTCCCTCTGCTTTCTCTGTTTCTCTTGTTCTCCTCCTGTTTTCCTTCTCTTTCTCCATTCTTTCTGAAGACGCATGTTCTCGAAGCCTGCGTTGATGCAGTCTTCTGAAGGTGCAAACCGAATGCTCAGGAGACCACTTGCTAGATCTGACTCGGCTCAGCACACACCAAAGCCACTATTCAATCTGGGTCCTCGGCCACATAAGCCCAGCTACAGGTTCCTGCCACGTGTGGCCAAGACTCAGTAACTGTTTGTCCAGATAACTCTTACATGTCCTGGAGTTGCGCTGACTCATATTTATTGTGTCAGAAGTTGAATCTTATGAATCCACACATTATTTTTTTCTGGTATTTTCGAGGACCAGTGTCCACTGTGGTTGGCAGGGTAGGACCCAGGCATTCATCTGGGATTCTGGCTTACCAACATGTGTTGTGGTTGTAATTCAGTAACCCTGTTGCTTCTAAGGGCTTCCAGAATGCAAATCAGAGTGACAAAGTGGAATGAAGCAAATACTTAACAGAAGGTTGCATGACAGTTTCAGAACATGGTATTCTAAACAAATTCCATTTCCTCCTAGTGCCAGCGTTCTTGGTTCTGCTTCTCTGGATCTTTTATATTCATTCAGATTGGCTTTAAATATAAATGATTAATCACAGAGACACACAGTCTATTTTTCAGTTTTGTTTTGCAAAGGCAGATTAAACTGTGATAATGGTTACAGACTCCAGGCCTGCGGAGACTGATATGTTTAAGGTTGGATAAATCTTTCAGTCCTTAAATACTGGCTTGTTGGCTTGTTATCCTGTGTTCGTCACAAACACAGCTATAAATAAGAAGGCAGTAGATTTATCGCCTCTGATTTCCTGTAAATGTCTCTCGATCTTCCGAGACATTTGCTTGGATTTTGTGAATGGCAGAATCTGTTTTGTGTCTTCTTAGAAATCATTTTGAGGCATGTCAATATAAAAATATTTACCTTTGTAAATTTCCTTGTTCTTTCTACAATACAAACTATTATGGACAGTTGACATTGTTAGTTTCACATGCCTAAGTGAACGTGTGTGTGCATGTGTGTGTGTGTGTGTGTGTGCAATAAGAATATATTACATAAAAATTATGCTCACTCTCAGAATTGATTTTGTCCTTGTATTTGAACACCTGCTCTATAAGCTTGTCTGGAGTAGATCTCTATTCACTTTTTTTGTGAATTTGGGCATTGAAAATAATTCTTGCATACCCCCCTTTCCCACTGAGATAAATATATCCCTTTTAAATCAAGAATTATTTTTGCAGGTGCTTTTATTTTCTCAGCCTCAGATATGTTTTGAATTATACTCTCTCTGTTTCTTTCTATTTTTAATCGTGTCCTGCTTGGAACAAGCCATGTGAAGTTTTAAAAGTTGCATAGACTGAATGACCTGCATGGGAATAATTGAAAATTATCCACACGATGTACTACAGAATAAGTAGTCATTATGACGAGGGAAAAGTTAAACAGGGAAGTCACAAAACAGGCAGGCTTCAGTTAAACCCAGCTGAAGATCAGTTACCCACTTCAAGTTAATTATGCATACTCTTCACAGGCCTTCTGCTAAGGTAGCAGTCTCCTACTATCAAGAAAAGGGTCCCTCCCTGCTCTGTCTCCTGAGTGTGTGAGAAGGACTAGCTTCCCTCCATGTTTATTAGTTTCTGCAAACATTCACATTTGATAACTGTCAGGGGATGAAGAAGCCATTTTTAGGTTTTGGAGCAAGCGTGAGAACTACTTGCTAACTTTCACCCCAACAAGGAAGTATTGGGGTTTTATCTTGTACAGTGTTCCATATCTGCCTCTGAACCTCAGTTTACCCTGCTCCCCATCTTCTGCTTATATGAATATTTGAAGATCAAAGAGAAAAGAAAAAATGGGAAGCTCATCACAGGGTAACGGAGGAGTCCTCCAGGCTCTACATTTGGGAAAACAGTGATGGGTCTTTGAGAACTCTGCACCCTGTACCACCTCACGAGGCTATCACCATCATTCTGAGGGTTGTGCTGGCTTGGGGTTTTTTTTTTTAATCTCCTGTTTTCCTTGTGTAAGGAGGACAGTCCCAGGCCCAAGTGTCTTTCCTTCCTTGTTCCTTTGTTTTTGCACCAGTCACAGGAGAGCATTGCCCATTCTGACAAGGACACTGAGTCTGTCAGTGTCCTTCCTCGTCTGTCTAAAAGTTCTCCATATTAGCCATCTCTCTCTTTGAAGGCTGTCTTTCTTGACCTGGGGTCTTTATCTTCTAGATTTAACCTTGAGTTTGACCTCCATTCACATTTACTAGCCACTGAAATGTTTCCAATTTCTCTTTGGTCAAAGTTTTGCCCAAAATGTTGGGGGAGTCTATTAGCCTCTGTTGCATAATGCCTGATATAATAATACATAAGACCCACTGCATATGATCAGTATACGAACCATTTTAGTTGCATAAGACCTTTGAGTATACAACACTACTACATATATCAGTGCATATGAATATCCTGTCACTTTTGGATTTTTTCATTTATCTCCTATACCTAAAATAAGGGTTGTATTTTAATATATAATGATGCATGTAAAAGCAATTATTTCATATGTATGTGGCATATGCACATGTACATGCCCATGTTGGGGGGGGGGTGGTAGATGTGCACAGTTGTGTGCATGTATATGAAGGGCAGAACTCAATGCTATGGGTCTTCTTCCATTAATTTTTACCTCTTGAGAGAGGGTCTCAGTCTCTCACAAGATCTGCAGCTCACCACTTCAGCCACCCACTGAGCTCTAGGGATCTTCCTGTCTCTAACCATTTAGCACTGGGGTTACCAATGGGTCCTGCAACACCAAGCTGTCATATGAGAACTGCCTAACACCTTACTCAAAAGTAATTCTCCTACTTCCAGTTCTCCTAGCCCATAATTGAGTCCTTAGAGTTTTTACTTCAGGCTTGCAGACTTAATCCCAAAAGGAGGCTTCCCTGCGAGTCCCCCTTAATCTTTCCTCTGACCATTACAAGAAAGCTGTATCAGGAAGAAGTCCACATCTTAGGTCAAGATGCCCTGCTATGTACTTGTTGCTTGTAACATACACGTACACAGAAATCCTCAAAAGATCCCATGTCACCTCTCGCTGATTTATTATAGTGCTCACTTGTTCACTACAGTGTAATCCGTACTCATTTCAAGTATTTCAAGTTATGTTCCTTTGCTGTGCTTAGGCCTAGATAGCTCTATGGAAGTTTACATAGTCCATAGATTCCTAGTATTATGGGCTGGACTGCTATGCTTTGAAATGAGTTCCTGAAGGACCTTATGCCCACTTAAGATTAAGTGCTACAACCTAGCGAGGCTGGGGAGGTCATACTGGGTTACAACGAGAAGCAAATGGGGTTGCAATCAATTCCCAGGAAAATAATAAACCAAAGCATGGCTGACAAATACATAAATAGCCGTTGCTGTGAACCTGCCGGAAGTATATGAGAGACGCAAAAGACAGCCTTGGGTGAATTTGAAGGAAGCAGTGCTGTAGTTAGAATAGCAGATCCAGGAAACACTGGGATAATGATCCCAACAATAACTTCAAACGACGGAAGTGCACGGTGCATTTCCGAGACGGCGCATTCATGTGTGCTTGGCATTAGGGAGCGTGGGGAGGCAGATGGGGATGAGTGAGGCTGGAGGCTTGACAGAGGTCACTAGAATTTCAAGGGTCCCTGTGCGTCATGTTCCTCATGCCACATCATGAAGTCAGGAAGACTGTAAATGACATACAGTGGTAGCCAGGCTAGGTGTCATATGCCTACAATCTGAACACTGTAGAAACTGAGGCAGGATTAAGAGTTTGAGGCTTTTCTGTGCTACTTAGTGAGAGCCGGACTCAAAAATAAATCAAAAACACCACAAACCACAAATAAATAAGTAAAATAAAATCAAGGTGGGTCCACTTACTAGAAAACCAAGTGTCAAAAAAATATTTGGATAATGAAATGATTTCTACATGTTTGCAATATGCCCACACTCTTGCAAGCCCTTGAGTTGTCCGCATATCTTAATAAAGTGAATACGTGTGCATCCCCGTGGAAAAAGCTGCACAGAGATCTTGGTACACTGTTTCATTTGCCTCAGTTCATGCATCTAAAAGTATATAGCAATTGGTGTGCTTTTTTGGCATGTTTTGGCTGAGAGATAAGATGGCCTGGGGTAGAGCCTTAGCATTTTTGAGGAATTAAGGAGTTCTCTGTTTAATGGCAAGCGTGAAAAAAGATGCCTACAGTTAATGAAGCTGTTTGAAAATGCTATAGACATTAATTTATGCAGTCTTTTCTCCAGGTTCAGAGGTGTGTGTGTGTGTGTGTGTGTGTGTGAGAGAGAGAGAGAGAGAGAGAGAGAGAGAGAGACAGACAGACAGACAGACAGACAGACAGAAGAGTTGACCAGAGGGCAACTGACAATTTTAGGTGTTTGCCACCTCCCTAACTAATTAATTAATTAATTTTTGATAGGGTCTCATCCCCCTGGAGCTTGCCAAATAGTTTAGGGTGACTTGTGACCATCAGGTATCTACCTCGCTCCATATACTATCAGGCCAATTTTAAAAAATGGCCTCTGGGGTTAAACTTAGATCCTGTGTGTGCCTTGCTGGAGCCATTGTCTCAGGGAGGTTTCAACTTTTTAATTGAGTACTTTGATGCAGGGGGAAGCCAGGGCAAGGCTGGATTGTGCAGAGTGTGGGACGAATAAAGGCCAAGGCTCTGAGAGACAGTCCAGCACCTCGGGGTAAGGTGTGAGGGCCAGTGTTCTGTGAAGAGTGACCCCCCCCTCCACCCAGACGAAGAGGAGAAGGACTTCTATACTCTTCGGAGGTAGAAAGAGAAAGTGAGTCCAGAAAAAGAGCAACGGAAAGGACTCCTTAGATGGTGCTTGGCTGCTTGCTTGTCTCTTTAGAGAATTCTGAGAGCCGACAGCCCTGATTAGTTGAGAGAGAAAGGGGAAGGTAGCACTGTATACAGACAACTTTATTAGCTGGTCTTGCAATTTTAAAAACATCTTCTAAAACTTTTTTAGCAGATGCAGTCACTATCAGGCCTCTCCCCAGAGAGCTCAAGTTGAAGAAGGTTGGTGGGCCCCAAACAGCTGGTTATTTTAATGGCCTACTGTGGTTTTTTTCTGTGAATTTGTGTAAACCCCTTTGAACTCAGGCTAACAGACCATTTTCCCTTGCACAGAAGTAGTCATTAGTGGTCTTATAATTTGAAAATCGGCCATTCTTTAGCTTCAGGCCATTTGTTTGGGGAAGAGTGGGGTTTCTTTCTTTCTTTCTTTTTGAGGTTTCTTGGTTACGAAGAGACACTGACCTTTGCCCCATATACTCGCTGTCTTCCCGAAGCTTTTCTTAGTATTTATTAGACAACTCCAACCGTTAATACTCTTGCAGGAGATGTTTATAATATTCTCGAAAAACAGACCAAAGCAATTCTAGCATTTTCCACCCTCTCGTCCTTTCTATTGCACCATTCTGAAGATGTGGCTCATGAGACGAATGCAATAAACCCTTGTAGTGGTGTTGTGACAAAAATGGCGTTTAATCGGATATTCAAACTCTCGTTTCAGAGTCACACGTCTGTGTTTGGTCTGTTTTATTCACAGCTGAAGAGTGGGTGTGGATTCACGATTTGAAGGTGCTTTTATTTTATTAGGAAGCAGTTGAAGTGTGTGTGTGTGTGTGTGTATGTGTGTGTGTGTGTGTGTGTGTATACAGGTGTGGGTAGGCATGTGTTTAGGTGTACATGGATGATGGAGGTATATGTGTTTTCATGGATGTATGAAGGTGCAGTTGTGGAAGGGTATGTTTTTTTCATGTGTGCATATATATATATGTATATATATATATATATATATATATATATATTAGGGCGTGTGTATGCAAGTATGTGTGTGTGCACACATATATGAAGGCCATTGGTTAACACTGCATGTCTTTCTCAGATTGTGTCCTACCTTATTCTTTTAACATGTTGTTTTTTAAAATAAACTTTACAAATGTATGAATGTTTTGTCAGCATGTATACATGTATAATCACATGTGTGCCCTGTGCCTTAAAAGGCCAGAAGAAGTCATTGGGTCCCCTAGAACTGGAGTTATAGATGGTCATGAGCTGCCAAATAGGTACTGGGAACCAAACCCTGGTCCTGTATAAGAACAGCCCTGAGTTTAACCTCAGAGCCATCCATCCAGCCCTTCTACCTTACTTTGTTTTTAGACATAATCGCCCATTGAATCCACCAATCACCAGTCAGCTCTAACTGGCGAAGTACAGATCTCTGGCCGTCCTGTGAAGTGAGTTTGCCAGGAAGTAGGGTTGGCCTAGAGTAGAGTGACACAATTCATACAGTGTTAGACGTCCGCTCTTAGCAACGCTGCAATAGAGGTGCATGGGGCACAGAACAGACCAGGCAACCCCATCCCACAATATGGCAGTGGTGTCAGGGCTTTGGGGAAAGTCAGGTTTTAGCTGTTTTCTGGGAGAAGGGATCTTGGAGGTAGGGGTGCCAGGCTTTGATTGTGCCTCATATAAAGGTGGGAGTAGAGGTCGTTTGAAGCTCACCTGCTGTGGCCAGTGGCAGAAGAAGCCAGATATGTATTATGAACCCAAATTTGGAAAGAGCAACATGGCATCCTCTGTGCCTCAGACTTGAGGGCAGTACACACGTGGGGTCATGCTGCCTTCCTCCCAATGCTACTGCCACAGCAGAGAAGACACTGATCCGTCTTTGAAAACAATGCTCATAGACTTGTACTGTCCTGAGTAGCTGTGAGGGGATGGTTTCCAGGACCCCCTAGAAACTAAGTTCTGGATGCTTCTCTGTGGTATGAAATGCTATTTCTGCTTATAACCTTTGCACATTTTCTGTAAGCCTTATCTTCTCTATGATACTTTTTATAACAGATGACACAATATGGATGCCGGGTCTGGCATCGTTACCCTCTTTCTTTAGGAAATCGTAATGAGAATAATTTTATATGTGTGCACAAGTGACACATTTTAAAAATCTTTACAAGTATTTTCTGTCTGGAGTTCAGAAGACTAATTACATATTGTTCCTAAATAAGCTGTTCAAGAATGACTTTGTACCAGGAAACATCAAACAAGGCTGTGTTTTGAGAGTGTTCTCTGTCAGCCTGACTCAGTTTAAAGGGCAGCAGCGTGTTTGGTAACGGTCACCACATGCTTTCACATTTCCCCTCAAACTGACTTCACATTGACCTTCCTTGTTTATATGTCTGTGGTTTGAAGAGCTGTAAGTTTCTGGGTCAAAAATGTTGTATTTTATTTTGGAATTTAGATCAAAAAAAGGGTCTATTGAGAAACTCACGCATCTTACAACACAGGCTTTATGTAGACATGGATTTATTGTTAAAGTGGACACAGTCTCTCTCTCTCTCTCTGTGTGTGTGTGTGTGTGTGTGTGTGTGTGTGTGTGTGTGTGTGTGCGTGCGCGTGCACGCGTGCCTGCGCACAGGTATGTGCACTTGAGTAAAGGCCAGAATATGACCTCAAATGCCATTCCTCAGATGTCTACATCTTGTCTTTGAAGACATAGTCTCTCACTGGCTCAGAAGTCGTGGTATAGGCTCGGCTGGCTTTTCCCTGAGCCTCTAGGCTCCACCTGCTCTTCTTTTTGGCTGGTTTTTAGTTTTATGCTTCTTCATGTGGGTGCTGGAAGTCTAAGTCAGGACCTCATGCTTTTACAACAAACACTTTACTTGCAAAACTCTGTCCCAGCCACTGTCTTCTTCCACAAATGGCTTTAGGTTTCCATTACGGGTGAGTATGAATTGCTTAGTGACCTAGCATTATTGTCTTTTGTTTTGAGACAGAGTCTCCCTTCAGAATCGTGGGTGACTAGGAAGGAATTCAGTAGCCTAAACATCCTCCTATGTCTGCCTTCTGAGTGCTGCGATTAAAGGCATGTGGGAGCCTCCACAGCCAACTATTACTAGTGCCAGAAATACATCTTTACTGCTTAGCAGTGGCAAATCAGTGTGTGAGTGTGTGTGTGTGTGTGTATGTGTGTGTGTGTATGTGTATGTGTGTGTGTGTGGTATGTGTATGTGTGTGAGTGTGTGTTTGTGTGTATGTGGTGTGTGTATATATGTGTGTGAGTGTGGGGGGGTTGTGGGGGGGTTGTGTGTGGGGAGTTTGTGTGTGTGTGGTGTGTGTGTGTGTGTGTGTGTGTGTGTGTGTGTGTGTGAAGCTGGGTGTGCTCACTTGTATGTATATGTACAGAAACCATAGAATGACTAAGGATCTTCTATGGCTCTCCAGTATATTTTTTTAAGAGAGGGTCTCCCAGTGAACCAAGAACTTACATTTTGGGCTATAATATCTGGTTAGCAAGCCCCCAGTATCCAACTATCTCTGTCCTCCAGCACTGGGGTTGAGGGGTACACCATCACACCTAGCTATTTGTATGTGGGTGCTGGGGATACAAACTCAGATCTTCCTGATTGTATACCAGGCCGTTGACCTACCAAGTTATCTCCATAGCACCAACAGTGCCAAATCCTAAAACCACAGCAGTTCAAGTGTGAACTGATTGATAATCCATGCATTTTTGAGTTACATTGTTTCCATTTCTAGGAACAATGCAGGTTCCTAGATGTGCTTTGAGAGGTTAGGCACACCTCATTTTTTAGTACAGCTAGGTACTCATGAATCAGTTCTTTTGGCTAGTGAGGTCTGGTCCAGGGCAGGATAGAGAAAGAGGGCTGTGTTGAGGGATCTAGGGATGCAGGATGGAGAGGTGGAGGGTGTACAGAAAGGCCCAGATTCTTGCAAATTAGTAAACCTAGTGGGTCTTAACACTTTTCCTTCTTAGTCACTGAGAGCAAACAAGGCAAGCCTGTCATCCCTCTGGGATATGAGGGCACCTCCAGCCTTCTTTCCCTGTTCCTGTACCTATTTGTTTTGTTTTATTACTTGCCATTGAGTCATCTTAAAACTGTTATTCTTTGACAATATCATACACTCATATAGTGTTTTCTCACTACTCTCACCCCATTCTCTCCTCTGTCTCTTCTACTCCTACCAATCCTTACCTTCTTCTACAGATCTCTTCCCCATCTGTGTGGTTTTGTTTTGTGATACACTGAGTGCCACCAAGGCCATCTATGTGACCATGGACTTGAAGCTTTCCATTTGAACCTTCTGGACCAGTAGGTACATAGCTGGAGCCAATGACTGCCCCTCCCTTAGAATCCATCAGTAGCTAGTAGCTGAGCTGGAAGGAGTAAGGCTCCATGTGCTCCTGTTGACAGACCCAATTTTGTTTAGGAGCAATGCAATCAGCCATATTGACTGTGAGATCATGCTCACAATGGCCGTATCACATAGAGTCTGTCAGCCTTTCTCCTAGTCTTTCAACTCTTACGTTCTCTTTACCCCATCTCCTTGATGTTCCCTGAATTTTAGAATGAGTGGTTTAAATATCTCATTTAGGACTGAGCCCCTATGGGTCATCTTTCCTCAGCACCTTGGATATCCATGAATCTCCATATTCATTATTGCTGCAAAAGGAGGCTTCTCTGATTAAGGCTGAGATAGCATTTACCTATGGGTAGACATAGATGTTTATAAGATTATTATACACCATGACAAATTAACCAAACAACAATTATAAGTTTTCCTGAAGGCCTATGGTCTCCCCAGGATGGGTTTTTGACCAGATTTACAATGCCTGGCATGTATTTTCTCCTTTGAGATTGCCTCAAATCCAATCAGAGAGCAACTGTTTGTACTCAGAACTCATGTACCTGTGAGCACATGTTGTCTGTCAGGTTTGTATTAAAGTGTTTAGGGTTTACAGCTAGATAGGAACCTTGGTGACTTTTCTCTTGCTGTATCCTGCACCAAGCATTCTGTCCCAGCCGGGGGGTGGGGAGGGTGGAATTTTCCAGCTCATCTATGCACTGATTTCTCTATATCTTATAACCACGATGGGTGATGTCTTCATCAGTAGAATCTCATCATCTAATTCGGGTAGAGGAGTTACCACGAGGAATGACAAGAGCCCATCTTGTTTGGTGGAGCTTTAAGGCTTCTCTGACCAACAACTTCTGTGGAGATATCCCCCTACCCTGTTCACAAAGTGAAAGAGGCTATCATAGTTTTTAGTTTCTTATGCTGGGTACCATGATGCAGCTTGTAGGATGTGTATGTGCAGGTATGAGAGGCCCTTCCACTGTTTTCTCTGCCTGAGCTTTCTCAGTCGTACCTCAGAATGGGTTGACCATGAAAAAAAGATATTTATTTAAGGCTTTACTCTTCAGTGCCTAAGGGACCCGGGATGGTTATATCAACTCTCAGCCCCTCTGAAAAGTAAGGACAGTAATATAGAATGGTGCAGGGCTGCCCAGATGGGAGCACAGTCAGCCCTCTCATAATTGTTTCTACCATCAACAAATGTATAGGTGAAGGAAACCACCAGAATTCCATAGGTTGCTGCAGGGCCATATCAGCCTATTTTATAAGCCATTGTAGCTTTTCAGCACAGGTCCCCGGGCCACCTTTAGCCATCCCTGTTCTCGACGCTGTGCTATGTCTGGGGTGGAGATCGGAAGACTCATTTACAACAGCTCTGCGTCTTCAGAATTAGCCACACACAAACATCCTATTTTCCTGTCTACCTGGAGTTGTCAGCTTTAAATTGTTCTTTGATTGGTTGGTTTGTTTGTTTACATCTGCCTCTGAGAGGCTGTTGACCAGGCTGAAAGATACTAATAGTGACGAACCAGTTACCAGCAGAATTCTTAGTCTACACCTGACTACGCAATTCCCCCAGAGTTGATTTTGAGAAGGGTCTTTATTATTATTGGCTATCTTATGTATCTTTTAGGGGCTTTCTTTCCTCGCACATAAAATTATTATTGTTATTATTATTGTTGTTGTGGTGGTTGTTACTATTATTAAGAAAGGTCTCATTCTATAGCTTGAGATATATTGGAACCCTGTAGGTAGTCCAGGTTGGCTTTGAAATCATGCGTGGTCACTGGTCCTGGCCCTGTCTTCTGAGCACTGGGATCATAAACTTGAGCCCCCACGTCCGGCTCTGATTGTTAAAATGTGCATTATTCTAAACCTGAACATTTCCCTCTACCCCTTTTCACTCATCTCTTTTTGTAAAAAACCCACATTTAGACGTACCTGTCGGTGGCTTCATGTTGCCATTTTTTTGTCCCTGCCCTGGGAAGCTAAAGGAACCACATTATCCATTCATTTTACCACAGGACTTGAAAGCAAGAGTGGGGTTCCTTTAATCAGTGGGCCTTCCTTTGTGATACAGTATGTTGAGTGTGGCCCCAGCCAGTTAACAGATAATTGTTAGATCCAAAGAATCCACTTGGAGAAGCAAATGTATTATTTTACCCAATATAAAGTCCCTGTGACTGACTCTGACCAAGGCAGGTTAACACAGGACAAGTACATTAAGTTGGCTCCCTTGTTGCATTGCAAAGACCTCAAAATGTGCTCAGCCTTAGGTTTCTTTCCCCTTCCACATCGAATACACAGTCGAGCAATTTTCAAAGCAATTGTTCTTTTTCTTTTGAGGGGGTTGGGGCTGGTTGGTTTACTCACGACTGTCATTTTAAATGTCCATCCCAAATGAGAGGCACCCATACCAGCCTCAAATAATTTTATTCTACCAACCCTGGCTGCAATACTGTAGAATTTTAATGAAAATCAGTAGTGTTCAAATAATAGTCTTTTGTGGTAATTTAATAATCGGTTCCTTCTCTTTATTATAGCTCTCTCATGTACTTTAATAATAAGTTTAACTTAAAGATGGTCAGGAATGGCATACACACTGGTTTCTAAAGAAGTCTTGTATATAATCAGTTGTTCACCTGTGCACTACCAGGCCATTCAACTTAAAATATCTGCAATTGTTCTCTGTGGTTATTATTGTTGATTTTTGTTTGTTTTTGAGGCAAGATTTCACTGTGTAGCACTGGCTAACCTAGAACTCCACGTATAAACCATGTTGGCCTTGAATGTGCAGAGATCCACCTGCCTCTGACTCCCCGGTGCTGGGATTAAAAGCTGACATTACTACACCCAGCTATCTGTTTTATGTTTGGATCTATAATTTTCTTTATGGTTATAAAATGAATATGTATATATGTATATATATTATCAATAAAGACAATACAGAAAATGAATGGCCTTTCTACTTGGATTGATACAGCAAAAATCAGGGTTTCCTTCTGGGCTTTTACTGTCATTAGTAAAAGAACATAAGAACGGATTCACATTAACACTTCAGAGAAAAACCACAGAGAAAAAACACATGCTGTAAAACTCTAGCAGCTGCCTGGAGTTGGTGGATGGGCGAGAGAAGGAAAGACCCATGCTGGTTTAAGCTGGCATACGTCTAGACAGTCTAGACACATGGTGAACAAGCAGCTCCAGGGCAGGGAGGGAGGCTTTAGAGAAAGAGGAAGGAAGCCTGAAGTGTTAGGGGTAGTCCCGACTGTTGAGGAAACACAGTCACAAGAGAGATGGAGAGAAGAGGAAATTAGGCTTTTCTTGGGAAATGAGAAACCAGGCAGACATAGAACAAATGCTCATGGTAGCAGGCCTTAAGCTTCTGCTGTAGCTGCAGGGATTCAAGAAGGAACAGTACATTCTCTCAGTAAATCAATAGTTACCTATCTCTTTAGCAAAGCTTCAGATGAGTCCACTTTCCCAGGGGTGGTCCCTTAGCCAATGTGCTTGAAGCAGCCTCACTGGTTAGTTCTAGTTAGGTTTCTACCAGGCCAGAGAGTCTATTCTCTAGACCAGTAGTTTGTTGTTGTTGTTGTCGTCGTCATTGTTTTTCTTTTCTACTCTAATGTAGTCTGTTAAAATAAAGTATAGAGACAGTATAGTAAGAGACAGTATTGTATGAATCCTGTGAGTAAAGTTCTCTAATTTGGTTACTCCTCAGTATAGAGTATGCCACGTGATGGTCGCAGGCTTTTGAACAAATGCTTACTTTTATAAATCGGAAGGTCAGTGAACTTTTTTGTGAGGAAGTCTTAGCTCTTCCATCGACATGTTGGCTCCAGCTCACACCTATCTGGAAGCCATTCCTTTCACTTTGAACATCTTCTCTCAAAGATTCTCTAAGCCGATAGTCTTGAAAGAGGAGAATAGGTCACATCTGTTGTCAGAAACCACAAACATGACTGCCTGAGGGAGACCTAAGTGATAAGGGCATCATGGCACCGCTGAACTGCAAAGCCTAGGTGTCACGAGCAGAGTGGCTCATACTATGTCAGGAAGCACTTCCTGGAATTCCATATCTGCCTTCTGTTTCTTTCTGTGTTGGTTTTTAGTCCTCACTTAGGGTGGTGTCCAGCTGGTTCCCAGGAGCTTTATGACTAGGCTCTCCAGGGCATCTGTGGTCCAGCTCAAAGGCTCAATTTGAGGATTATTTATCCATAGTTTTGGTTTAAGCTAGGGATATTCATCCACTCGTAGACCAGGCCTGCACTGTGTGCTTACTGAAGTGTCAGTGGTATACAGGTCACATGGTCTAAATTTAAGGAAAGGAACGTTTTCTCAGAGGACTGTTTCCAGAGAATGAATGGATGGATGACGGATAGGAGCAGAGGAACTGATATCTGTTCTATTTTGAGGATAAATGGACATGTTGAGGTGTTCTCAGTTTCCTTGGAATGGCTTAAAAAATACTGAGTCCTAGATGCAACTTGGGGAATGCCATTAGAACCTACAAAGTATCCTATGCTCTTCCCTAAGAACAAGTGTGGATACATGAACCTGTGGAAATATATCTTTGCAGATATATTGTGAATTGGGATGATTTTCTTCTGTAACAAATACCTGGGAGAGAAACAGTTAAGAGGATCAAAATCGCTTTGTGTCACTGTTTTAAAAGTCTCAGGATATGATAGGTAGGTAGGCTCCATTGATAGGAGTCCCAGGGGAAGCAGAATACCTTGGCAGCAGAAGTGTGGTATAGTATATCCCATCACCCTTTGACATCCAGGAAGCAATTGGGACACAGTGAATCACCAGGGCTAGCATACTCCCACTGAGTGAGCCATTTGGTACAATAAAGTTCTATCTCAATGTTTGAATCACCTGCTAAAATTGTGCTACTTGCTAGGGACTAAGGCTTCAACATAATGACATTTCATAGACAAATGTTACATGAATATCATACACACAGGTACATATGTACATACATACATGTTAATATAACTGTATAGGCCACCTTGACATTCTTTGAATCATCAGATCTTTAGTCTTTGTGATAACAACAACATAATTGTGGAATGTTTTAGGCTAATATCTCTTTATCATGAAAATGGGAACAAAATGTCTGGCTAAGTTTGGTCATTATGACCTTAAAATCATTTGAGCAGTATCAGTGTACTAGAGAAAGAACAGACAGTCACTTCAGTTTTAGAAACTTTAAGTCCTGTTCTTGATAATGGGTTGGGTGTTTTTTTTATTATTTTTTATAAGATTTTAATATGATATTGTCATTTCCCCACAATGTTAGACATCTTGGGAAATTTTAATGAGATGTTTGATAATCTTATTAATTGGGAGAAATTCAATTGAAAGGTAATTTTAAAATAATAATAACTTTTCTTGGTATCTTATTTTGAAGACATGGGAAAGTCTTGCCAGCAAATGCCAAGTGTTTGGCACTGTGTGCTGTGCTGTGTGGCTGGCTGTGGGAGATGCTTATGTGGTTATATCTTTGGCTTCCACACAATGTGCAGGGTAAAACATTCTTCATGGCTTCAGTTTGAAGTACTTGAACCTCACTTTATGAATAGACCCATTGAACAGGAGAGGGATATCTGTGGTTAGAGAGTCTGGTATACTCTGGTATACTTTGAGGAAGAAATAAAAATAGTCCTCCTATTAGTTACATTTGTACAGCTGTGACCAAATA
The DNA here is from genome assembly GCF_021556685.1 of Rattus norvegicus. Classification (NCBI taxonomy): domain Eukaryota; kingdom Metazoa; phylum Chordata; class Mammalia; order Rodentia; family Muridae; genus Rattus; species Rattus norvegicus. Next base: position 84,382,834 of record NC_141550.1, read on the forward strand.
CTTGGAGGAGGACCTTAAAGGAAGATGTTACTTGGCTTGGTTCGTGGCTTAGAAGGTTCATGTTAGGGTTTCTTGACAGCATGTGCCTGGGCAGATCATCATGGTGGTCAAGGGCATGGCTTGAATAGACTTTCCACTGCATGCTAAAAGCAGACAAGGAAGAGGGGACCAGGGAATAGAGATAACTTTTAAAGGCATTCCATCAGTGTCCTACTTGCTCCAGTGAGACTGTATCTTTTCAAGTTTCAACCACCACCTAAAACAGCACCCCAGCTGGGGACATGGGCTTCTGATGGACATTTTATATGTATACTGCCATACCCTCTTGTCCAAATAGTTGAATGAAGGTGATTTTCTCCTGTCATGAATCCTTCCTTACTCTATTGGCATTGGGCTTTCTAGTTTTGCATACATTTTAAGATTTATAGCATCCTCTAAAGTGCAGAGATACGGGCAGTGGGATTAGGCCCAAAGTCCCAAAGTTCCGAAGCTAGAAAGTGACAGAGGCAAGGCTTCAGGTTCATGTTTTGTACACACACGCTACTTGGCCAGAGTGGCTTTGTTTCAAAGTTATATTAATATTAGTATCATCAGTATTTATTGCTAAAGCCCATACTGTTTAACTTTACTTTCAATGTGTGTCATTGCTGGATAAGCTTAAGATGACCATGTCCCTCTTTGTCACTTAGTGCCAGAATCACCTAGTGATTAAGACTGCAGTCCCCAGAGTGAGGCTGTCCATCCAATACAATTGAAGGCTCCACTTGGCTGATTTCAGAGACTGATTTAATCCTTAGCTTAGAAAATGAGGGCCATTTTACAAAGCTGCTGAGAGAAGAGAAGGCAGCGTAGAGGCAGCGGAGATCATCCATCATGTACCCTTGTTTTACTTTAGCAAGTGCTGGGTTCACAGTAAACTTCTGCCTCCGGTGGTGTTAATGAACCTTTATCTTGGTGGTTTATCTTAGAACTGTGTGTGCTTTACAGGATTTCCACAGATGAAAGACAAGAGAGAAGTATTCTTGGCTGAGAGATCCTAGAACATATTAAGGATAAGGTTCTTATGTGTTTTTAGGGTTGACCGTTTGGGACTGGATAACCAATTCGTGGGTTCTTCCGAAGCGAAGACTTTTTCCTGCTCTCAGCATTCCTCAGTTGTCTACTGTGTTTTGTATAAGGTCGAGGGCTCATTGGCCATTCCAGGTTAGCACGTCTGTTGTTGTTCAGCTTGAAAATGTGTGAGGTGGGTTGTATAGAATTGTTGGGGAGGGGCAGGGAGCAAGGAATATTGTAGCTATATTGTAATAGCAAAAAGGCAAAAGGAGTGACAGACATTGTAGCTATGTTATAATAGCAAAAAAAAAAAAACAAAACAGAAATACTTTTTAAAAAGAGTAATGCTCTTAAGAGTTATGAGCCATCACAACTCAAAGAACAGGTTTGGTGTTGTAGATGATGGATTCTGGATTCCTTTTTACCAAATTTACGGTTTAGCTGGATGTAGTGGCGTGCATGCCTGTAACTGCAACACTTCGCCTGTTGATATTGGAGGATTGAGAGTTCAAGGTCAGCCTGAGCTACATGGAAAGACCAATGCTCTCCGAAGAAATTATTATTCAGCATTTTTCTCGAACATTATCTAATGAATCACGGGGCTTCTGAAGATGAGAGTGCATGCTTTAGCACAGTTTCACATGCTTCCCTAACACAAGAGGCAAGAGCATCACTTATTTGTTTGACAGCAAGATGCTTGTCGTCGGTTAGAAGGCTACGTCTCACTTTTTTTTTTTTTGTAAGTTTTTAACATGCTTAGCAGTTTACCGAAACAGTGTTCTTGCAATTTTGTGAGTTCAGGAGGGATCTGGTGAAGGCAGGAAAGGTGTAAAGCTTATGACCTAGGATGGCCTTTACTTAATTGGTAATTTATTAAGGAAAGCATATGGAAAATGATGAACAGTCTCTCTCCTGTGCTAGCTAACATAGACCTTTTCTACCCATTGCCCCTTGCTCCCCTCCCTTGTGTGCATGTGTTATGAAGGGTATACATGTGTGTATATGTGAGTGCCCTTACTTGAGAGGTCAGAGTTGGGTGTCTTGATCTATTATGAACTTTATTTTTTGAGATAAGATCTCTCATTGACTCTGAGCTTGCTCTTTTAGCTGGATTGCCTGGCCAGTGAGTCCATAACTTCCAGGATTAACCTTTCTCTGCCTAGCCCTGCAATGAGGTCATAGGAGTGTACTATCATACTAACTCCTTATATGGCTACTAAGGATATGAACTCGGTCCTGAGGCACTTGACCCTATCTCCCCAGTCCCTGGTGTCATCTTTTAAATGACTGCTAAGAAGCTGAGGAAGAGGGGGACTCCATAAGAAGGCCAGCAGTCTCAACTAACCTGGACCCCCGAGATCTCTCAGACATTAAGCCACCAACCAGGCAGCATACACTAGTGGTTACAAGGCACCAGACACAAATACAGCAGATGACTGTCTGGTCTGTCCTCAGTGAGAGAAGACAGGGAGAGGCCCCAGGGAGTGGGAAGGCCTGGTGTGTGTGTGTGTGTGTGTGTGTGTGTGTGTGTGTGTGTGTGTGTGTGTGTGTGTGTGTGTGTGTATGTGTGTTAGGATGTGGGAACATCCTTTAGGAGATGGGAGGGAGGTGGTGGGTGGGATATGGAACTGTAGGAGTGTGGACTGGGAGGAGTATAAGGACTGGATTGTAAAAAGTAGTATATAAATAAAAATAAATAAACAACTGGTAAAACCGTCTTGTCTTTGATTAACTTTACTATAATTTGAAAGAAGTAATGGCTTAACACATTTGAAACTGGAATTTTTAAGCTGGACATAGTGGTGCATGCCTTTTATCCTAGTACTTGGGAGGCAGAGGTAGATAGATCTCTGAGTTCAAAACTAGTTTGGGCTACAGAGCAAGTTTCAGGACAGCCAGGGTGACACAGAGGACCTATATCTCAACAAACAATCAAACAAACAAACACAAAAGAAAGATAGGCAGAAACTGAGAATTTCACATGCTTTATTTATATCTTCAGATGTGTCTGTGTCACCCTGCCTGACTGAGGAACCACGCAGGATGTTAATGATAAAATGCTTGTTTATCACCATGAGCTAGATAGACCCTTGAGTCAATTCCCACCCCACAAAATAGGGAATGAATGGCGAATGGCTAGTGCTAGTCTCTCTGTCTCTGGTGCTTCTCACTTGATAGTGGGGTGTCTCTTTTGAACAAAGAGCTGAGAAAAGCAGCCAAAGCTGGAAAGGGAGAGTCATGCCCTCAGGCACATAGTGGATGATGTTTGCTCCACCCATTTACTTTGCTGTTATTTAATATACAAGTTAAAGAGTTCACACTTTGGATCACAATAAAGTCATTCTGTTTAGAAAAGAATTAAAAATTATTATCAGTATTCAGAACAAAACCAAGAAACTTTAACTTTGTATAGGTTTCATTTAATGAAATCTTAAGAAATCTCTCTTTCTCTCTCTCTCTCTCTCTCTCTCTCTCTCTCTCTCTCTCTCTCACACACACACACACACACACACACAAATACACATATACACACACAAAGCATTCATAGATATGTGCACAACCATATACACATACACAGAAACACACATATGTACATATATACATACACACACAGGCAGGTACATGCAGATACACACAGCATATACACATACACACGTACACAAATGCACATACAAAGACATGTGCACAAGTGCATACACATGTGCACACACATTCATACAGGCACACATGCACACATGTATGCTTTCAGACATACACATGGATGAAGGACAGATAGCTCTAGTACTACAGTTCTTAACATACCAGAGTCGCCGTGGTGGCCAATGGGAAGAAAGCACTTAGTGCACTTTTACAGTAGAGACTTGAAACAAGCAAGCGTTTGGATTTGTGCCTGGAGGGGACACTTGCAGGGTGTTGTTCTGGCTTGGATTTTAGAGGTAGCATGTTGTTCATGAGAACAGCCTTTTTCCTTCATCAGTGCTATTTTTTTAGCATTACAAGGAAAGCTGAGCCCTTTAATGATGAGTCTCACTCCATGGCCACATGAGTTTACATGCCTTTGGCTTTGAATAATGGAGTAAGGAAGGAAAAGAGCAGTGTGGGGTCGGTAACTCTTCAGTATATATTATAGGACTCGGGATGGGAAGACAGATGCTTTGAAAATTATACAGACTCTGCCTCTGGGAAGCCCACTGTTTGGAAGAAGGGGAGATTCCTTACATAGGAGAAGTGCTATTTAAGTTTATTATTGGAAGGTAGTATGATTATAGATATGTCTGACACAAAGAAAGTAGCTTTGTTGTTGTTTTTTTTGTTTTTTGTTTGTTGTTGTTGTTGTTGTTATGAGATAAATCCATACACTGGAATCCTAGCCAACACAGCAAGATAAATGGGTTTTAAAAGATGCATGAGTTAGAATGGACACGTGATGGTGATGTGTGTTTGTTTTCTCTTTGCTGTGACCAAGTATCTGAGAAGCCATATGAAGGAAGAAGGATTTACTGGGACCATGGCTTCAGAACATTTAGTCAGTGCTCGCTTGGCCCCGTGCAGCTTGGTAGTTTGCACACCTGATTTTTATTTACTCCCATTTCTTCCTGTGTTTTTTTCGGGGAGACAAGGCTTTCCATCAGTGACCTTCAAAGTGGTTCAAAATGGACTTGAAAGCTTAAGTAAACTTCACTAGGCATTGCTAGAGTTTAAGGAATCAGTACCACTGGTTCATTTCTCACTCAGGAAGCATAGTCAATATCTAAACTGAACATGTACTACTGTTCTTCTGCTTGAACATTATGATTCCTGATTTTGTGTCTTTATGTGTCTTGTTTGTTTGTATGTGCTTCTCTTTAATTTTCTTTCTTTTGTTCATTTGTTTTCAGTTTGGTTGGTTTGTTTCTTGCTTTGCCTTGCTTTGGTTTTGCCTGTTTGTCTTCTAAAGAGAGGGAAAGAAGCCATGGAGTTCAACTGGTGCATAGATGGGGAGGATGTGGAAAAAGATGAGGGAGGGGAAGCCATGATCAGAATAAATTGGAAAAAATACAAATATCACTGCTGTTTTGAGGGTGGCTATACCTTTCAGATCGAGGATCCAGCAAACACTGGTAAGTGAAACCCGAATACGGACTTGTGCTTTCATTGTGTTCAGTCCTGATATTTAAGGCTCATTTTGGTGTTGCCATGGGGATGGAGAGAGTTGGAAGAAGCCACCATTACTGAATCTGCTTGAAACTCTGGGAGCCTTTGAGGTCCAGGGAAGTGGTGTTAGATATGACTAATAATGAATTCTTGGGGGAGCGTGGAGTGTTTCAGATGTGAAATTCTGCAGGTACAGAAGTGACTAAAATATAAATCAGGAACTGAATCTCAGTAGAGCCCCTAAGTCTTTCTTTGTAAAAAGCAGAGGGCTTTCCAGCGGGTCTATGGCGCTGAGGGTCAGTCATACAAACAGTTCCTTTTCTTAATGCCTTGCTATAGAGCTGGCTTTGGGCAATTGAGTGGCTCTCGACATTTTCATTGAAATACTACTTTTTATTTTGTGTTAATATAATATAAAAGTATAAAAATTATATGGGGGAGCCTAGGGAGAAATAATTCATATAAATGGCAAAAATAGTGTATGGAAAATTGTAGTAAGTTGATGTATAGCCCAAGATCCTGACTAAGGGCTCTCTGTGCCCCAGGTAAGGAGAAAGCCAGCACATTTCCTCCACGAGGGCAGAGTCCCTGGCCAGCCTGGCCCTCTTCTTCCCTGCATCCCACCTTACTACTGCTTTCTTTCCACCTAATCTAGAACCCAGCCAGTCATTGGCATTAAATATGATAATTTTTATGCTCATATTTGATTTTACTTTAGAATCAAGTCTCTCCAAATACACTACACACAGAAGTTTATGTCTTCTCGTGGAATTTTTGTGTGAAGATACAAGTTTCCATTCGATTTTAAAGTATTTTAGTTTGGAAGTTTGGAAGTGCTTTTTTTTTTTTAACTTGGAACACCTGCACACAGGTTACTTTCCTTTGTTACTTCATTTCCAATCTGTTTCAACCTGGAAGAAATGAGTTTAAAACTCAGTTCAGATAGCAAGCTCCTGCCAAATTTTCTCCTCAACTAACTTTTTCTCTGACTCGCAGAACTTCCTGAAAACGCATTTGCTTCCTTGTTAGACAAGGTGCTGTCCTTCGTGAGGTTGACATAGACATAGATGCAGCTTTCACAAGAGACATATCCCAAAGATTCTATCCGTCGCTTGTATGTGCGAGTTGGCATAGCTACGGTCTGCTTCCTCTGCTGGCTGGAGCAGAGGCTATTTATAGTTTCTTTTCTTGGCTTCCAAGTGAGCATATCAGTGAGTATTTATACAAGGGAGAATTCTGAGGCCATATAAGACTGTAGTTTAGAAACCTAGTGGCCTCCTTTGCCTTCACTCGCTGGATAGAGAAGAATGGTCTTCTATTTGCCAGTGAAGAAATGCAGTGAATGACGGGACTTATCACTCTAGCCTCCAAATACCCCCAGAACACGTGAGCGAGAACTGGAGTCATCTGCAGGGGAAGTGAACTTGTAGACGTCGGAGCAGAGGAAACACATCCCTGAATGAAATGATGAACTAGCTGAAATCTTCAGTCCTTTGGGCTGTGGGCACTACCTTGTCTTTGTTGTTGTTGTTGCTGTTGTTGCTGTTGTTATTATTGATGGCACAGTGCATTCCTCAGGACCAGTGAGTTCCTATCATGCTGCCAGGACTGGCAGAGTGATGTCGTGGGAAGCAGAGTGCGGATGGCATAGAGAGCTGGTTTCTTATCTTGGCCACGAGCAATGCGAGTAGGGGTCATCTGTCTCATCTTCCGTGTCCTTCTCTAAAAAATGAGAAATTAAATCACTTGTATATATCTGGCCCAGAGCCAATGCTAGTCAAATTAGGAGAAGTCAGCTGAAGAAATAAAGGAGAATCCGTTGCACAGGCATTTAGCCAAAAATGAAAGCAGAAGGTCAGGTGGAACCTTGACATCCATTTTCATTTCCAGTTTCCCTGCTCCTGACCCACAGTCACCTTCCCCTTGAAATTCTACATCTGAGAGATTAATGAAAACGATCCTTTTCAATCTCCCTCTCCCCACAGAACTCCCCTCTTTCCTAAGGCAAGGCTGAGAATGTAAAGACAGCTTGCCAAGTTAATACTCATTTTCTCAGTAATTCTTTTATTCACTTTACATCCCAATCACAGTCCCTACTCCTTCCTCTCCTTCCAACCCCTCCCTTACAATCTCCTCTCATTGCTTACTCCCCTTCTCCCCAGAGAGGGGAAGGACCCACCCTCCCCCACACAACCCTACCCTGGGACATCTAGTTAATACTCTTACTCTTCATAGAGAGTAAGCAGAAGTCTCAGATAACCTGCCTGGTCCTTTTCACACTTGGTACCAAGGCTTAGCCTTGAGAGACAGTACCATACTCCCTGCCGTCTTCCTGGTGTGGAAAAGAAGGACCTGCTCAGAGTTCTGGAATTTCAAATAAACTTCAAATAGCAGCAGAACAAATCCAATCCTAAGAACTGCTATGCATGCTGGAGACAACCTAGCTCTCTGCCTTTGGGGTAATTGCCATGTCCAGGGGATGTCTTTAGAGGAAAGATAGGCTGTAGGGGGAGCTCCCTTTGGCCTGACTGCCTCTGACAGTGGGCTGCTTCTTTGGCTCATTAATACCGAGGGTGCTTATTTACAAATATTCTTTTTCTGCTATGTTAGGGGTAGAAACTCAGGATTTCCAATATCTTCAGGGAATGTTCAGCTACAGAACTCCTTTGCTAAATTGGTGGTTAAGAGAGCACAAGAGGTTTAAACACTCAGATGAAACTTTATCATCGTTTGAGGGCTGGTAGCAGGGTTGAATTGGTAGTTCGTTTCCCAAGCTCTATATGCCAATAACCCTAGATGAGGTAGATAAAGGACAATCAGAAAGTTCAAGGTCACTCTTGACTACATGGCAACTTGGAGGTCATGTCGGACCATATCCCAGGTCCTTAATTAATAATTCTTCAAAATGAAAATGACCTCATAGACCAAAATTTCATAAAAATCTAAAAATGTGTGTCAAAGTCCATTTAAAATGGTTCTTTGATGGCTTGATTCTGCCCAACTTAAATTATGCTGAATTTGTTCACAGAACTAGATCACTCCAATTGTGTATAAAATGCTTCCAGATAGAAAATGTGTGATTTAAAGTCCATTCATATGGTGAGCTTGGCTGGTTTGGTGAGTGTTTGTTAAAAGAGGGTTTAATGCATTTTGGCAAAAGAGATCTGGAAGGTCACCTTGGGCTTGCTGTTGCCCAGGAAATGCTGGGAGGAATGGTTTGTTCTGGCATCCTGGACTGTGTTGGACACAGCCTCTCTAGGATACTTGTTTTTACATATGAACTGAAATAGTTCTGATGTCAGAGAAGCTCGCCTGGGGAAAATGGGAAGGAAAGTGGAAGAACATCTATCACCCTAGATGAAAGACTGGCAGGGGTGAGCAGGGATGGGCAGAAAGCAGCAACCAGGATCTGTGGGCAGGGACTCCATTTACATTACTTTCCATATGTGCCACACCCTTTCTTTCATTCATTCATCCCATGAATATTTACCTGACACTTACCATTGGCAGAAGCTGTCCTGGGTCTGTGGGATCCAGCAAAGAACAAAGTGGACAGAAACACACTGTCTGGAGATGATCTGCTGATGATATGGTCCACAACGAACAGATAAACACTCATCTGTTTGAAGACGTATTCGTCAGGGTGAGATGACAGAGAATGGCCAATGGCAGCAGTTCCAGAAAAGCTTCCAAGTGGCTGTTTGACAGAGACACATACACACATTTTAGTAAAGTATGTCCACTCTGTGGACATTCCCATTGGAAAGAGAAATCTGTTACCATCATTTATTCAGTGGAGGTCGTTGCAAGTGATGCAAATCATGGCGGATGGGGTTGCTTTCACACCCCTCCCTCTGCTCTGCCTTTCGGATTTAATAGTTAATAAAATGCAGGGGCTTAAGGGCATGGGGAGAAAATTTGTTGGGTAAGGTGCTTGCTATACAAGCTTGGGCTCACCCCCTCAGCTCCCTTATCAAAGCTGGCTGGACATGATGGGGTGTGGAAGTAGGATCCCTGGGGCAAGTCAGCTAGCTAGACTGACAGAATAATCAAGTTCTGCATCCGACAACAAAGCCTGTCTCGGTAAAATGGAGAGTGACTGAGGAAGATGTGTGATATCAACTTCTGGCCTCCATATGCAGAAGAGAATGCGTCCTACACATATGTACCCGTGAAGATGAGATATATGCATGTACAAAGGCATGCTCCCTACGCATGTGTGCCCGTGAATATGAGGCGTGTGCATGCCCACTGTTCACACATACACTCAATAAAACAAAACAAAATAACCCTTACCTGTTCTCTGGTTCCATGGGATTTAAGATCTTCAACAGGATTGCAGTGTTTGTGGAAGTAAACCCTTTACTGGCACATTGTGGAAGGAGCTGGAAAGGAAGAGTCCGGATAGCAAATAACCAGGATAGCGTGTGGGTGGGAAGCCAGACCATCTGGTTAGTCTGGGGACGCTTCCTGGGAGAGGTAACCTGGGCTGAGATCTGGGAATTGCGGCGAACGAAGGTGAAGACGGAGTGGTAGGAAAATCATGAGCCTAGACAACAGGAACAAGAGCTGGTAGCTAGCTGAGTGCCTAGATGTACATTGGGAGGAGTGACAATCCCCATTGTCACTGTCGGTGCTCAATAAATGGGAATGGATTTGAAGAATCTGGAAAGGGCCCTGTAGATGACTCACTTCCAACCGTTTGTTTGTTTGTTTGTTTGTTTGTTTTGCATTTAAGTGTGCTAGATTTTGCTAGCATAAGCCACAGGGAAGCAGTGCATAGCAAATTTCCAATACTTTGTACAAATAGCAGAACATAAAAAGAAGCAGGTGCCAACACCTTATAGATGACCACATTAATAAGAAAGCGATCAATTGCTTTTTCAAAGGTAATTCTTCACTTCAAGACATGGAAGTTTCTTATATTTTCTCTCTTTCCTTTCCAAAACATCCGTGGGTGAAACTTCAGAAGAAGCATTTGGAAGAATTGTACAGCATGGTTCTCTGAGGCAGAACAGCCTGTGGCGAATGTTTTTTAATCTAATAAAATGAATTATCTCTGTTTAAAACTTTCCCTCTGGTACATTCAGTGACTGAATGCTGAACACCATCTTTTAAGAGAGTTTTGAAATGACATCCTCAGAGGCAAAATAGCTTTAGGAAGACTGAGCCCTGAGCTTGTTAAGGGTGCCAAATGCCAAATACCAGACTTTTAAGATGTCTTGGGCGTGCCCAGATGAGGCTGAGGAGGAATCTTTAATGGGGAGTTGATGGCAGTTTTAATGGCCACTGAGAAAAGAAGTGTAGTAGGGTGTCATAGTCTGTTTGAATCTTGTTTGATAATGATCTTTCCTGCAGGAAGCAGGCTGCTTGGTAACAGCCTATAGGCCTACGTTAGCCTATAGGCTAACATATATTTCTACTAACAACTGTAATATTCACAACTCAAGTTTCATTTAGTATTTAAAGTATTTCCAGAGCTTCGTAATTCTATACTCTATAAATGAAGACACTTTCTAATAGGATTTTTCTAAACATTCTTGCCTTTTTGAGACAGAATTTCAACATGTCGCACAACCAGTCATTCTACCTTTACCTTCTTGGTTCTAGGCCATGTACTACTATGTCCAGCCTTCTGCTTCTAATATTTTATGTAGCAGAAGTCAAAACTACAACTTTTGACAACTTGGAAAATACATGCAGGTATAAGGAGACAATGTTTCCTCTTATCAATAAGTAATCTTCATAAAGAGATATTTTGTTATTATTATATATGTACCAGTGCTTTCCTGCATGTATGTGCACTGCTTGTATTCATCATGCCCAAGGAGGACAACAAAGGCATTCCGTCCACTGCCACTGGACTCCCAGAGGGTCGTGAGTGTCAGGAATCACAGCCAGGTCCTCCATGAAAACAGTGAGTACTCCCAAACACTGAGCCAAACGTGATACTATAAATTGAAACACTTAAATTTTACCACTTTTTAATGACAATGATAAAAATAATTTCTGCTTAATACAGGGGGAGAAAGGTAGTGTTGAATGTAACCACTCCTTTTGAGGTTTTGATCTGTTCTCTCTCTCTCTATCTCTCTGTCTCTCTGTCTCTCTGTCTCTTTCTCTCTTTCTCTGTGTGTGTGTGTGTGTGTGTATTTATATGAGTGCATGTATATCTATTTGCATGTGTATAAGTTTTTTACATTTGAGTGTATATTTGTATATGTATGTTTTGATGTGTGCATTTGTGTGTGGATATTTGTTATGAAATATGAAGTCAGATTAGTATCAGGACAGACCTTAGAAAAGGATGAAGAATACACAGTAGACTAGAACTGTGATTCTACACCAATTTTATTAAAGTTGCTTCTCCTGGGAGCCCTTGGGCTCTTGTGCTTGGACACGTATCCTATTGTCTTCAAACTGGCTGATTTGATTGCCTTGCTTATGGCTCTATTTTGAATGGGACTCCATTACTCATGGCTGCAAAACAGGGATGGCCGTCTATTACAAGGAGACTCTTGCACTTCTCTGTTCCCATGACATGCAGGAAAGAGTGTGGGTCTTCACTTTAGCTTTGCTCCACAGTTACTTTTCTCCCAAGCTTGAATATCATGATTCCTTTCCTGGTTCTTGCCACAGAGTTCCCTCTTAGTATTTTCAGTGGTGAGGTAGTATTTGTAATGGCGCAGAAGGAGCTTGGGTTACTTAAACTATCACGAGCAGCCTGGTGGTGAACTCGCGCTTGTTCCTGGAATGCTGTCCTTTAGAAGTTGAACTCTGTGCATCAAATGGAAATTATTTCCTTTTCTTCTTTTTTTCTTTCTTTTGAAAATAATTGTTTTTCATATAATATACTCTGATCAGTTTCCCCTCCCCCAACTCTTCCTAGATTTTCCCCCACCCTCCCCCACATCCTAATCTATACCCTGTATGTCTCTCTTTAGGGAACGAACAAGCATCTAAAGAATAATGATAAAGCACAATAAAATAATATAAAACAAAACCAAACAAACACAAGAATAAGAACCAGAAAAAAAGCACAAGATACAAATGTAGACACAGAGACACACATGTTCAGATGCACAGGAATCCTCTAAAAACACAAAGACCAACAAACAGCCATAATATATGCACAAAGGACCTATAAGTTTATTAAAAAAAATGTCCTGCCAGACCTCATGAGAGATCCTCTAATATGCCACTGCATTCATTTTGTGTGGACTGTCTACTGCTGGACATGGAGCCTGGCCTTCAGAGTGGTTGGTTTTCCATTGAGAAGAACTGATATCGATTTGTGAATAGTAATCAATTGGACACAGCTTGGGTTAGGGACGGGAGCTTGTGTTCACTTCTCTCAGTGCTGGGACTCCATCTGATGTAGACCCAACCAGGCCTTGTGCATGCTGCCACAGACTCTGTGAGTTTGTCTGTGTTTAGAAGGCCTTGCTTCCTGTCCTCCATCATCCTGGCTCTTAATCTACTTCTGCCTACTCTCCTGCAGAATTCCCTCAGCACTGAATGGAGGGATATGACAGAGACCTCTCACTTAGGACTGAGTGCTCCAAGGCCTTTCACTCTCTGTACGCTCTCAAGCTGTAGATCTCTTGACTTTGTTCCCATCCACTGCAATAGAATGTTTCTCCAATGATATCCGAGTGGGAACTGATCTATTAGTAGAGCAGAATGTCATTAGGAGTCATTTTGTTAACAGAACAGTAGTATCTGTTTTTTTCGTTAGGTCCCTGGCCCTTCTGGTCTCTCTTGCCCACCCAGTCATGATGGAGATGGGTTCCATCTCATGGAGTGAGCCTTAAGTCCAATCAGATGCTGGTTGGTTATGCCCACCAGGTCTGAGCCACTATTGCTCTGGCACATCTTGCAGGGAGGCCATCACTGTGGATCGAAGACGTTGTAGCTGGGTTGATGTTTACCTTTCTCCCTTGGTAGCATACAGAGTACATTCAAGTATCATAAAGGGTTGAAAGCTCAAGATAGGCACCAGCTTGACTTCTCAAAATATTTTAACAGCTTCTGTTGTGTGTTGCCCATGACTGTCATGGAGCTGTACTATCTCTGACCCTCACATCATACATATACCATAACCCGATGCTAACTAACATCCCTTTGAAGTATTCCTCACTATGTGAAAATGGGTAAGCATGTTCTTTTACTTGGGTGACCAAGCACACATGCCAATAAGGTGATTATAACCTCAGATTTTGATGGTAGAGACTGGCCTTGGAGATACAGAACTTATTCCTGTGATTGGCCTCACAAAATGCACTTGATTCTCATGATGTGTTTTGACCCCATATGCCCTGTAAGTTCAACACTCTCTGAGTCCTGGAGGAGGATGCTGCGATTTTTCAGTGCCTGAGAAAAGCTGCGTTACCTATACTGTAAAGTTTTCCAGTTTCCAAATTGAATTTTACAAATACTGAAGGAGCCTAGGAGCCTCTAGCTAGAGGAACATTTGGACTTATTTCATATCTCTTCATTGTGAGGCAAGCCACAGAAAGGTAAAATATACTTTGTAAAAATCAGTGGCATTCAGATGAAATATTTTTTTTTTCAGAGCTGGGGACCGAACCCAGGGCCTTGCGCTTTCGAGGCAAGCACTCTACCACTGAGCTAAATCCCCAACCCCTAGATGAAATCTTTCTATCCTTATGTCTGTCAGGTGTGTGTGAATGGTGTCTTGGCAGGTCTTTGATGGTTCTGTGATGCCTATATTTTGTCAAATGAAGCCCCCACAATTAAGATTTTAGCAACTTTAGTTGGTAGAGTTAAAAGAAGTTTAGATCACTTGATGCTGGTCATGATGTCCAATATGTTAGAAGTTTGTATCAGAAATAATGTCTGGTTTTAAATTTTAGCTTTTATTCGGCATTTAAAGAAATACACTCAAGTGTATTCTTGGAATGTGTATGGTCTCTAATTCCCCTCCCACACACACACTTGAATTTAAAAAAAAAAAGGGCTGAGAATAATGAAGAGTTTTCTTTAAATATCCAGTGATTCCGAGGGAGAGTTCAAGACTGTCTCGGGAACACTTTTGGGAGTTTGCTCTTTTTCACTTCAGTTATTTTAGGCAGTCATTAAACAGTTGTTAGCCCGTTTAGTAAGTTTATATGAAACTACATATTTTGAGACTTTAAATGCCACAGGAGATGTTCCAATGTAAACAGGGCAGAATAGACTCGGGGCTTCAAACGGAAGCATCCAGCACCATCCCTCATTCCAACTGAGGAAGGGCTCCCCAGGACAAGTTTACAAGCACAAGTTGACCCACCCTGACTGAGAGAGAGGATCTGGGATGATTCATATCTTCAGGCTACAAAGTGGGGCCAGGAAGGCCAGATCTCTGGTTCAAGTTCAGGGTGAGGAGCAGGGAGAAGAGCTAAACTGACTATGTTCTGTGGTTACGGACTGCGTCTCAGCCCTTAGTGAATGCCTCATCACTGCATTCCACTCATCAAAAGAGTGTGGACTATGAGCTGCTGGCTCCTGGCCAATAGGACACACATCTGTCCTCAAACCAGTGCTACAAGACTGTAATCTGCATGGACTGTGAGTCCCTAATGGTCAAAGGCGACTGCTTCGTAGTGTGACCCCTACCCTTGGTGAGAAGCTGTGATACTTAACCTATTCCGTGTGGCAGTCAACTCTGAGACTGGACAGTTTCACCTGGAACTGTTGGCTCCAAAAGAACTCACAAGTCCCACTGCTATCCTGTGAAGCTTCCGTGAGCCTGTGTTCATTCTGAGCACCCACCCTTTGGGTCTGTGAATAAAATGTATCTGCATTGTTAACGTTTTTATTCCTATCATCTCTTATTTACAATTTCATTAAAAGCTGCTCTAGGTGGGGCTTACCACCTACTCCATTCCAGCACTTATTCTATCTGGCAGTGGTTTTGCATATCCTTTGCACATCTGATCTCATTGGACATTCAGTGTCACCTACCAAGACAATGCTACTATTATCAGACCCAGCCTTTTGGATGGATGTAACAGAGGGACTACAGAAATTATGTGTTGCCGACCAATCTGAAAATTATGCAATTTGTCCTCCGAACATGGCCCCAGGATTTACTTCCCTTCCTGTACCAAGCTGTGTGGTTACATATGCCAGATGCAACAAGAACAACACAATGTTTGGGCATCTGTGGGACACTGTCTTCTTAAAGCAAGTGTTTGCTGTCCTGCTGTCATTCATTGCCCTTGGTGTCTAAAGCAAACTGGTCTTCCTTCTAAGGAGGACACTATAATACAACGTCTTTAGTATATTTACCTTTCTTGGCTTCTGGAATTGTTTAGGAAGGGCTTTAAGATATTCATCCTTCAAACAATACTTAATTGACCAATATTCTATCTTTCTGATTATTTTAGTAGAGTCCATTCATTCTATCCCATTTTGAGTGTTTCTTGCTGTGATGTGTTAGGTTGCTTCATGAGACTTTTCTCTCCCTTCTCTTTCCCCCATTTGCTTGCTTTTCTGCCTCCTTTTGTCTCCCTCATCTCACCCTTCCCTCATTTTTCATCCCACGGGATACTGCGTGATGCCCAGTCTCATGGGCAGTAGAGTCATGACCTCAGTTGATGGTTGTCAGGACGAAGGCTCTTTACTGGTCAAACTGTAATGTCCCTTTTGTTCTTTAAGCATGAGTATGTGTACCTGGCACATAGGATCACTCAGTAAATGTTTACTGAATGAGTGAATCCCTTCCTTCCCGAATTCATGCTCTGCCTCCATTCACAACCCACTCCAGACCTTTATCCTCTAGTTTATGCTTAAGGTATATCAGTAGGAGTGCTCCTGCTGCATGGGACAGAAAGACCAGCTCAAGCTGGCGTAAGCAACAGGGATTTTATTGTCTGACAGAGCTGCAAGTCCGGAGATGAAGCAGACCTTGAGGCAGGCTCCCAGCAAAGGATTCAGCAGACCTCGTTGTCATTCTCCTGGCTCTGTCTCCCTCTGGCTGAAGGGAATCCAGATTCTCAGATTCAGCAATGACATCTAAGGTCTACCATAGGAAGATACTTTGCCTGGAAGTTTCTAGAAACCTTCTCTCTTTGTGTTTCATTAGTATGAGTTGGATCACTTGCCTGGTCCAGATCCATTCTCCAGGTCAGAAAGAAGACAAAGTTCAGACAGATACAGCTGGATTTGTGTTCCAGATGAAAGACACGGAGATGGAATTCCATTGAGGCATAAAAATAGACTCATATAGCCTATGGCCTCTTACAGAACATGCTGAGAAGCCTGAATACAATTTGGGGTACTGTTTGGCAGGGAAGGGCTGGCTATCAGTACTACGACTTCTAGACTGGGCCAAACCTTCTCTTTTTTATCTCTGCTAACGGATGCTCCTGCTTGAGGCCTGTCCACATCATACCTCTAGACTGAAGCCCGATGTAGAGGATATAAGAATGTTGAAAAATGTGAAGCAGGACACTTTTTGATGTTCATTTTTCAGTTCACTTGCGGGGAAACTGTTCTCGGGTTACCAATCTATCTTTACCTCTGCACTCCTGTTTTCCCAAATCCTAACAGGTCCCAAGATCCCCTTAAGTTGTTTTCTGTAAGGAGCCCATTCGGACTCAATTTCCTCTGCTGTAAATACCTTGGTACTTATGATCACAGGAAAGCACTTTACATCTGTTGCTTTGGAATGTTTGAAGGTGTACTGCTCAGTTTCCCTGAGGTCAGAAGGAAACACTTAGAGGCACCCCTATCTTCCTGATGTCGGGAGCACTATCTCACGGCTGGTAAGTGCGTGGCAACCATATCTATCTGTACCAGGTAGGGAAAACTGCATCAAGTAAACATGCGAGGAGCATGGAAGCTGTGGAGGTTCCTTCTGGTTCGTGGCAAACCAGTACTACAAATACTTGCTGGGCAACTTTTACAACCCAAAAGCTGTTTAAGATCCTGCCCATCACCACAGTGGATTACAACCATCCCTTTCTCCGGTGTGTGTCCTGATGGAGAGACAAGCTATACACTGCTGTTGACTCGCTTTCCATTGCTGTGACGAAATACCTGGACGGGGAGGGAATCTGCTTCCAGGAAGCAAGGTTTATTACTGTGGTTTCCATGTTTCCGGTTCATGGTGGGCCAGTGCCATGGCTGTGCGCCTATGACATGACTACCACCATGGCAGGGAGCACACGGTGGGCAGTGGATCACCTTTGAGAAAGGGAAGTGAAGGGGTAAAGGGCAGTGTCAGAACAAGATGTCTCTCCCAAGAACTCACCACCCGATTTATCCGAGCCCTACCTACTACACATTGCCGACTTTTGTTGCCAACCTTCAAAGGTATGCTTGTTACAATCTTGAAAAATCATGCACCTCGATTGGAATTTGAATATGCCCCTTCCATTGATAAAAAGAAGGGGAAAGTTTGCTTGAAATGGTGCACAAAAGAGCAAAATGCTTTAAAGTAAAGCAAAACAAAATCCTTCTTTGAAGAGGGAACAAAATACGGGAGGAAATATAGGAACAGAGAGTGGAGCAGGGACTGAGGAGAGGCCATCCAGAGACTGCCCCAGCTAGGGATCCATCCCATATACAGACACCAACCCAGACACTGTTGCTGATGCCAAGAAGGGCTTGCTGACAGGAGCCTGATATGGATGTCTCCTGAGAGTCTCTGCCAGAGCCTTACTGATACAGATGAGGATGCTTGCAGCTAACCATTCGACTGATCAGGGAGACCCCAATGGAGGAGTTAGGGCAAGGACTGAAGGAGCTGAAGGGGTTTGCGACACCATAGGAAGAACAACAATATTAACAAACCAGATCCCCCAGAGCTCCCAGGGACTAAACCACCAACCAAAGAGTACACCTGGATGGACCCATGGCTCCAGCCACATATGTAGCAGAAGATGGCATTGTCTGGCATCAATGGGAGGAGAGGCCCTGGGTCCTGCGATAGATAGCTCAATGCCCCAGTGTAGGGAATGCCAGGACAGTGAGATGGGATTGGGTGGTTGGGAGGGAGAGCATCCTCATAGAAGCAATGGGAGGAGGATGGGAGAAGAAGGAACTGGAAAAGGGGATAACATTTGAAATGTAAATACATAAAATATCCAGGGCTGGAGAGATGGCTCAACCGTTAAAGGCTAGGCTCACAACCAAAAATATGAAATATCCAATAAAAAAATCTTAGAAAACAAACACACCCTTTGGGTTGGTTTTTTGTTGTTTTTATTTTATTTTTTGAGTTGTTTGTTTTAATTAGGGATGTTTTCAAAGTTATTTGGTTGAACATTATTGTCTCTATTCAGGTTAGCTTATTCAATTACTTTCTTCAATAATTGTTTAAACTTAACTGAAAACTTTGCTAGTGTTATATCTGATTTAAAAAAAAAACTTAAAAGTATTGAATCCACAAGTTTTGCGATTACTTTTATTTTATAATTTTTCCAGTGACAGTTTCTGAGATGTGGACAGTTTAAATGATAAAGCAATGATAAGTGGAGAATGATAAAAAAAAAAGGTGGGGAGAGATGATAAGGAGTTGGGAGGGAAGTGTTTGCAGCCTGGGAGAAGTTGGAGGCTGAGCTTGGGGGTATATATGACCAAAATACATTGTTTACATGTATAAAATCCTCCAAGGATACATTAAGAACACAAGAATAGATAAATAAACCAGGTAAGAGACGATAGGCAAACCAGCCCACAAGACAAATGTACTCACTGCCTAGTTTTGTAAATGAAGTCATATTAAAACCTACACAAGACAGGTGAGTAGCGTCTGGAAACTGTTTCCTCATATCCCAGTGCCTAAGGCAAAAGCCACCTGCAGCATCCTCACTGGGTTTTGCAGGACATCTGTGATTCCTGTATCACATTCCCTCCCTGACCTACGTGGTGGCTCTGTAAAAGGGGATAAGCACTTAGCTTCTGCAATATTAACTGCCAGATATGCGCTGACTTTGTGACCAGCTACAAAATGAACAGACTTTGGTGGCCCACCAGGAGAGTTACCATTCCACTGCTTAGTGCTTACCAACTAGTTTGAGTGGTTTATCTGTATTGCCCCCCTTACTCACTAGTATCATGTTTGTTCCAAGTGTTCTGTACTGTTTGAACCCCAGATACACACACACACACACACACACACACACACACACACACACACACACACACACACACGGAGGAGGAATTTCAAGATCTCTATCTTTGCATATGCTTTTGATTCTCAACATTTCTTTAACAAGTGACGGAATCTTGTATTACACAGTCGAAAAGAGTGATTAAAATGTTCTTTGGGGGCTGGAGAGATGGCATGACAGCCATGACTGTCTTTGACTCCAGTACCAAGGTATCCAGTGCCCTCTTCTGTCCTCAGGCATCAGGCACACCACATGGTGCACAGACAGACACACATTCGGACAAAACCCTTATACACATAGAGTTGAAAATAAACATTTCTTAGATGCTACTTTGTTAAAGGCTCTTCCAACCACACACTACTCAGCAGTTCACCCTTAGGTTGCTTTCTGTTTTGGAGGTGGTAGCTTGTTGCTCTGGAACTCTGAAAGAGTAGACAAAACAAACTTGGGTCGATGAAAGGAGCTAGTAAAAAATCCGACTGGCAGCACAATAAAGGTGAAGCTAGAAGGCATCATGGTGTAGCCTGGCTAAAATAGAGTGATTTGTCCTCGTGTGGAGCCAAAGAACAGCCATAAAAAGCATCCTGACTGACACAGAAGCCAAGCGTCCTCTGGCTAAAGAGATCTCACTTGGAGTTGCTCTTCCATGGATGAATATGTGTACCATCTGTCCACTTCTCCATCTTGCAAACAGCTCAGTGAACAAAGGTCATGGTGGTGAGAGTGTAGAGCTTAGAGACTCAGAGAGACCGGGGTTCAACGTCACCCCTACCACTGACTTCAAGTTATCTCTGTGTTAGACCTTCCTTTCCTTAGCAGTTCCTAACAATATACAGCCCGCTAGACTATGCTAGACTGGTCTGTGCTGTAATATTGGGAAAATATTACAGGCTATCTAGATTAAGGATTTAGTTCATACCTGGAGTAGACTCATTACTCCATAAAAGGCAGCCAATTGGATGGAACTGAGAAGGTTGTACCAGTGTCCCTGGTTCCAGTATCCCTCTGAGGTTCTATTTTGGGATGTTTATCTGTTCTGTGTTTTGTCGGTGCCGTGCCTTCCATCTGCAGTTTTGTAGCTTCTAGAAATAGCAAGCTCTTGGCCCTGGCTGCCTTTGTTTCAGGAGACACTGACTTTGTAATCTGTGATGTTTTTACGCTGAAATCTTATTTCTTGAGATCAGAGCTGACATGGCATGCTCAAGTCCACTTACTGTTCGCTTTTCGTCCGAGGGAAGAAGGCTGAGTTTAGATACCTCTGTCCACAGAATCTTTAGCCAGTTGTCGAGGCTCCCTGAGTTGATGCTTGATGGATCTGTCACTCCCTCTCAAATGACCCCTGGCACCTCAATGCTAGAACAGGCAACAGCCTGCCGGGCTCAAGAATATGAAAGAGACGTGTATCACGATGTCTATATCCAATTCTTATAGGAAAGCTGGTCTCTTCTAGATCTATGCAACCAATCAGAAATAGGCACAGGAGGGAAGATGGTTGGAAGATAAAAGTTGTTACCCAGTGGTACCATAGAGGAACTGAGCAGCAGCCAAAATGCAAAGCCAGCAGCATGACATTCTCACACCAGCAGGCTGCTGTAACCTTCTAGCCAAAAGAAGGTTTGGCATCTCGAATGGTAATTGTTCATTTTCCCTTGTTGGTGCTTACAGCTTTCTTTGTCCCTTGCTGTTTCCTTTGAGTACCTCACCACAAAGGAACCGAGAGAAGCATTCTCTACAAAGAGAACTTTAATGGAGATTAAATCACTTTATTATTTTCTTACACCCAGCAGGGCTACCGTAAAAACAGTGAGTGCTTGGGGTAATAAAAATAAATAAACAACCACACACATATCCACGCATGCGTATCCGCATGCACAGGTTTATGTGCAGAGAATTTAAATTGCGTGTGAGTGATCGCTGATTGTGTTAGCAGAGACGTCGGCTGAGCAGCGCAGTGACATATATGGTCATACAGAAAGAGCAAACCATTGTAACTCCCCTCCTCTGCCTCCGGCTAGTGACAACTATTATGAGAAGCAGGTTGTAGGATTTTTTTTTTAAAGAAGCACTAAATAAACAAAAGACTGTAGGATTACAATACCATTTTATAGAATCTGTCTTTTGAAATTATAATGCAGTCTCTCAACAACCCATATTTCTCTGCTTATGTCAACTAGCCATTGTCTTGGGGATTATTTGTTTGGGCATGGGAGTTTGAAGCACAAAACGCACGCACTCATTTTTGCAAAGGTTAGATTTATAAGTTTCAATGAAAGCCAGCTCATTCAAACAAAAGCAATCAGATTTTGGAACAACAAATAAAAGAAGCTTATTCGTATAGAAAGAGAAATGCTAACATTTAACATGATGTTTAAATGGTCAAAGGGGACCCAGGGTGGGCCTGTAAGAGGGCTCATCCTGCTGCCATTGCTGTGGCTCAGTTTTCAGATGGTTCATGTGATAGTTACTATAGAAACCAAGCCTCTTCCATCAATCTCTCTTTGTTGCTATGGTGTGTTTGTGGATGCCATGTGTACACTTTTATATGAAGGGTCATTTCTGATTTTTACTGCTGGCCTCATAATGAAGCAGATCAGCCCAATCATGCAGCAAACAAAGCAGTGAAATCTGGCTACTGTTTCTCCTTAGGATGGCCGACAGCGGGGTCTGAAATCATCCACGGCCGTACTGTGCATTTGTTAACCAGGCTACTGGAAACATTAGTGTGGCCTGTCTCTCTTTCTCTCTCTCTCTCTCTCTCTCTCTCTCTCTCTCTCTCTCTCTCTCTCTCGTTCTCTCTCTCATTCTCTCTATCTCCCTCTCTCTCTCATTCTCTCTATCTCTCTCTCTTGTTCTCTCTCTCTCTCATTCTCTCTATCTCCCTCTCTCTCTCGTTTTCTCTATCTCTCTCTCTCTCTTGTTCTCACTCTCTCTTGCTCTCTCTCTCCCTCTTTCCCTCTCTCCCTCCCTTCCTTTCTCTCTTCCTCTCTCCCTCTCTTGCTCTCTCTCTCCTTCTCTTGCTTCTCTCTCCCTCTCTTGCTCTCTTGCTCCCCCTCTCTCTCCTTCTTTCCCTCTTTCCATCTCTCCCTCTCTCCCTCTGTCCCTCTCTCCCTCTCTCTCTCTTGCTCTCTCCCTTTCCCTCTCTCCCTCTCTCTCCCTTTCTTCCTCTCTCTCTCCCTCCCTCTTCCCCTCTCTCCCTCCTCTCCTTCCCTCTCTCCCTCTCTCCCTCTCTCCCTCTCTCCCTCTCTCCCTTTCGCTTCCCCTCTGAAAAGTACAATAACGCTTAGAAGTTTAAGAAGCCAGAAGATTTAGGATTTCTTTTCTGTGATGTTTACTCTGAAGTTTTGTATGTGACTTTACAAGAGTCATTTAACATCTAGATTTAATGAATTCGTGAATTTGTGATATTATCAGCTTATGTGATAAGTTCAGTGATGGCAGGAACCTCATCAGATTCATCTACATCCAGAATCTGCTTAGTGTTTAGGTAGAACTGAGAACACACTTAGCATGCAGTACTGCTTGTGGAGAGAAGGAATGCACACATTCTGTTAACATGGTGTTTTGTATTCTATGCTAAACTGATTTCCTTTACTAATTTCTATGTTGTCATTTTGCTGAATTCTTACTAGTGCTAACATGTTCTTGTTTCTTCCTGGGTCCCTTCTACTTTATTTTAAAAAATATATTTGGCTTGCATTACATACATACATACATACATACACACACACACACAGAGAGAGAGAGAGAGAGAGAGAGAGAGAGAGAGAGAGAGAGAGAAAGAAAGAGAGAGAGAGAGATTACCATGGCGTGGAACCCCTTGCTCAATTACATCTTCATCAGTTTCCTGGTTTTGATAGTTTTCTTCATTGTTTAAGCTTGACTGCTCTGAAATCTACTCAGTAGACCAGGCTAGACTCAAACACATAGATCCACTTGCCTGTGTCTCCCGAGTGCTGGGATTAAAGGCATATACCACCATGTCTGGACCTAAGCTGTTCTTTAATTCTTCTTCACATGTTAGAATCTTAGCTGGGTGAGCTCTTGCCATGAAGACATCACTCCCTTTATTCCATTTAATGCCAAGCTTTTCTTTAATCTGTCTATTTTCTTTTTTTTCAGATGTCAACCTCAATATGTTTTAAATCATACCAGAAAATACTGCACATAAGAATGTTCTCATGATAACAAAAAAGCTGTAAGTGACCCAAATACATGAATGACCACATAAATCAAGGTCTACACACATAATGAACTACCTCACAATGAACTAGAAAATATCATCCTGAGTGAGGGAACCCAATCACAGAAAAACACACATGGTATGCACTTATTGATAAGTGGATATTAGCCCAAAAGCTTGAATTACCCAAGATGCAATCCATAGACCACATGAAGCTCAAGAAAAGGGATGACCAAAATGTGGATGCTTCCACTCCTTCTTAAAAGGGGGAACAAAAATATCCATAGGAGGGGATATGGAGGCAGAGTTTAGAGCAGAGACTGAAGGAATGGCCATTCAGAGCCTGCCCCATATGTGACCCATATATATACAGCCACCAAAACTAGACAGGATTGATGAAGCTAGAAAATGCA
Organism: Rattus norvegicus; assembly: GCF_021556685.1. Classification (NCBI taxonomy): domain Eukaryota; kingdom Metazoa; phylum Chordata; class Mammalia; order Rodentia; family Muridae; genus Rattus; species Rattus norvegicus. The sequence goes on from NC_141550.1 coordinate 84,406,737, forward strand.
TGCTGAAATGGACAGATATAGATCTCTCCTGCGAGGCACATCCAGAGCATGTCCAATACAGAGGTCAGTGCTAGTAACAAACCACTGAACTGGGAATAGGACCCCCTTTGGGGGAATTAGAGGAAGGAGTGAAAGAGCTGAAGGGGCTTGCAACCCCATAAAAATAATAAGACCAATCAACCAGAGCTTCCAGGGACTAAACCCAAAGACTATACATGGACTGACCCAGGGCTCCAACTGCATATGTAGCAGAGAATAACCTTGTTGGGGCACCAGTGGAAGAGGAAGCCCTTGATCCTGCCAAGGTTGGACCCCCAGTGCAAGCAAATGTCAGGAGGCAGTAAGGGGGGTTCATGGGGGAGGACAGCCTTATGGGGAAGGGGGAGGGGCTAAGGGGCTAGGGACAAGAAACTGGGAAAGGGAATAACATTTGAAATGGAAATAAGGAAATATATACAATAAAAAAATTATAACCAAAAAAAAATAAAAAGACCGTTTATTTTCTTGAACACAGGACTTAGCTCCATTCTTCTTCCTGGTGATCCTTTTCTCCTCAAATTGTCCTTTCTGTATGTTTCCTCGTTCATCGTGCTCCCTTTCGGCATAAGTCTGCATAAGCTTAGCCACTGATAACCTATGAGGCTGTCTGGAAATTTCCTTTGCCGAAGCTCTGACATTCCCTGTACATTATGAATATGAGAGTTGTTTTCCTCAATTGTTTAAACATGAGTTATCAAATCAGATGGGTTTGCGTCTGAATAGGTTCCCTGGGATTCATTGAAAATGTGACAGCCTATTAGCTTCAGCTTGCTTTCTTGTCATGGAGATAATGACACGCATCTTTCTTAAGGAAATACTGTGAGAACTTAGTGGAATTACTAAAGTACTGGTCATAGTCATCAACCATGGTACCTCTGTAATGCTCTGTAATGCATAGCTGGTCCTGTGTGCATGAATATGCATAAGGGATGTACTGAGCTCACTTGTTAAACAACCAAAAAATATCTGTACTTCTTGATACTTTTTGTTCTTACTCTATGTCTAACATGGCACTATGTTAACTCTTACCTTTTCCCCTAGGTGTAAGGATGTCTTAACAATATTTGTCATTTTGTCATTTTGTTTAATTTACTATTTTGGATTTTTAAAATTCCTATATAGTTTTAAGGTCCAGTACAAATATACACACATCTGATTCCTCCAAGTTAACCCAGGTCCCAGGGCTAGAACCCTGCTGGGTTCATGTCTTCCTTCGATGCCAGCTTCTCGGTGTTGGCATAGAGGGAAGTTACTTAAGAGTCCCTTGCTCCTTATCAAGGTTTAACACATCTAGTGCAGTGATTTAGATGAGAAATCAAGTAACAGCTTTTATGTTACCGTCTATGTGGGGAGACATCTTTGATTGTCGTCTTCTGGGTTGGTCACCATCCATCTACAGATATGGATGATGACCTCTTGAGATGGGCCCTAAGGAGAGAGACACTTGATTCTCAGGCCCTGCTGGCCTTTTCCATCTACAAATATTCATCTGTCATTCCTTCTGCAAAGAGAACAGCCAGTTGCCTGTAAAGCACCCCATTGTTTGACCTATACGTTTTATCAGACAGAAACAGTCACACTCACAGACCCCCTTTTTCAACTCTTCTCCCCAAGTGATGTCTAAGGAAATGGAGAAATGAGACATGGGCTATAACATCCATTGCCCTTTAACTACAGGGGAATATTCGGATTCTCCTAAGAACTCTGAAAGGCGCACTTACTGGAGTGGAGAGGTGCCCACCATGTGAAATGCTAGCCTGGTTGGCAGGTGTCATAAGAACCGATAACATTTAGTTACGATTCAAAGTTTAAAACTTGCACTTGGACAGGGGCTAGCACATCTTAATAAACACTGTATCCTAGAGCACACTCAGGCTACCAAAGATTAATGTTTGTGATATATTTAGAAAGTATGTGGCACTCAAGTCAATAATATAAATAGTACCATAAACCTTCAAAATTATCTGCTCTCACTCCCTTTACCTTTGGCGTGGTCGTTACTGTTTTCTGTTTGTAATATATTCACTGTGCTTATTATAATGAACAGTGGCAGATTAGGTTGTATAAGACACAGTGGAAAGTTTAACTTCATTTGTGATATGAAAATATTATTGGGATTGGAAAGATGACTCAATGGATAATGTGCTTAGATTGCCAGAACTCAAGTAAAAGTCAGGTGAGTAATTCAGCTCACCTGTACTTCCAGCATTCAAAAGATCAGAGACAGGAGCTCCTGGAGTGAGCTGGCCAGCTAGACAACCTGTATCGATGAGCTCTGGGTTCAGCTAGACAACCTGTATCGATGAGCTCTGGGTTCAGCTAGACAACCTGTATCGATGAGCTCTGGGTTCAGCTAGACAACCTGTATCGATGAGCTCTGGGTTCAGTGAAGGAGCACAACAATGAAGACTCCTGATATCAACTTGAGCCTCTGCATGTACACAGATGCACACCTGAACTCACATGTGTGCCAACCCACATGCAAACACAAATAGATCACACACGTATACATACAAAAGGGAAAACGGTGTCATTGTTCAGTATATTAGGCTGTTTATTACAAATATGTGCAAATTTTATCTGTTCAAAATAGCTTTCGAATTATAAAAGAATCATTACTATGATGAATTTATTGTATTGGCAAAAGAAGAGAGAAAACGAATAGTTTTGATGTCAGGTATGACATTGTGTGTTTGCTGTGTGTGGCAGTGTTCTGAAACACCAAGGTTCTTTTTAAAGCCATGAACTTAAGGAATGATCTGAATAGGAGGCTCATCTTTCTAGTAAGAAGCACTGTAAAAAAAATCACAGCTCAGCACAAGCTGCCTGTCTTATGGAGAAAAGGAGAGTACCTGTCTTATGGAGAACGTCAAAGCAGCCATCTCAAGACAGTGCTTAGGGCAATGACGCAGTGACTCACTGCTTGGTCACTCCATCTGTGAAATTTTCATAGACTGAAATCCCAGCATGAAGAAATCCCAAAGGACATCTCTACTGGCAAAGCTACTTTCACCATTTTAGAGACGCAGGCAATACTGTGTTTTGAGAGAAAGAACACAAGCTTGAACAAATTCTAAAGAATTCTCAACTTGGCAAGTGAACACTCGTGTAGGAACCTGGGGTTGTGTTGAATGCCCAGTAGAATTTCATGGTATGAAACTACTGGTCCTTTAGATGACTGTGAAATCACGGTATCTCAACTGGAAAATGTCCACATTGCGGTGTAACTAAAGTATGCAATGCCAAGCTAGTCAAATGTGTTCCGGATTAGCTGCTGGCCCGCTAGATGTGCCATGGGTCTCTTCCCCTTCCGTGGGCCTGGGCTTGGCTTCACCTGAGGGAAAGTGGACATGTTCATCTTACTTTCGTGTCCAGGAAGAACTGCATAGCAAAGCACTCTTCCTTAAAGGCACAAAAAAATGTGGCTTAATTTGTCATCTTTGTGCTCTGGGAAGAACAGTCTCATGGCAAGGCCAAACTCATGATGATCGGTGATGCTCTTAGGTTGACCGGTGTGTTTCTTGGGGAGCTTTCTGTCTTAATGTATGTGTGGTTGTTCAGTTTTCTAGAAAAGTCTTTTCTTAACTCTGCCTGTGTTCAGATTTTATAGCCAGAAATAGGAGTAGGCGTGCGCTTTTCCAGATGGCCTGCTTGCTTTTTTATCAGCTTGGCAGTTTTGTAAGCTCATACCTACATTGGCTGCACTTCGGAGTGTACTACACAGACAATGAAGGAGACCATTTGAAACTGTTAACATGCTGTGTCTGCTGACTTTGAAGTATTCGTACTTTCCCTAGTTAAAAAGAACTGCATATATTAGCCATTCTTTTATTTATATACAGTATGCCCAGACTTTATATTTTGAACTTCTTGTTCTTTAATTAGAGCAATGATGTTGTTCATAGTGTGTGTGTGTGTGTGTGTGTGTGTGTGTGTGTGTGTGTGTGTGTGTAGGTGGGATCCAGGAGCTCACACACATGTTAAGCACTAAGTTATTGCAATAGTTCCAAAAAAATTTTAAAGGGCAACACAATACAGTCTTTTATAATCTTAAAAATTTGTGTTTCCAAAATTATTATTTTTCTTGATCTCTTTCTGAGCTGACTATTACTTTGGTAAACATAACAAGGTTCACAATATATAATCTGAAGAAATATGTTTTTACAACTTTCATTTGGGGCTAAGGATCTAGCTCAGATAAAGTCCTTGCTCAGAATACAGCACTGGGCTGGGAGCAGATCTTTTTTAAAGTTACAAATATTAAATTAGTTAGAGCCATTGAGATGATTCACCCTTACCACCAAGCCTGACAACCTGAGTTCAATCCCTGGGATTCGTGCAGTGGAAGGAGAACAACCAGATTTGAAGTTGTCCTCTGACCTCTACACATACACACAGACAGATAAATAAATGTAATAAATTTTAAATATTAAACTAGCTTGATGTGCAGATGAGAGTATATGGTTTTGTTATGGGCAGAAGGTTAGAAGTTCTTTGGTCTGTGACTGGAATGAGAAATGAACAGGGAAAAAAGCCAGTTTTCTTATGCTGCCAGAACCAAAACTCATTTCTCAGGGGAGTTTTGTTAAAATTGGAGAAAGATTCCTCTCTGTGAAGAGAGGCCATTGTGTGGCCCTCAGCTTAAAAGCTGATTGGCCCTCTTATCTTACATTCCTGGGCTCCAACTGATATCATAACGGGGATGGGACCTAGTAGGGAAGTGTCAGGCTTATAGATTGTCCTGAAATACACCCCAGTTGGTGACTGCATTCAGTTTTAAGCCATTCTGTGTTGAATAGAGAGAAATGCGTGAGAAAAAGAGAGATAAAGAGGAAGGGAGGGAAGAAGGGAGAGAGGAGATAGAAAGAGGGATGGAGAGGGGGAGGGGGAGGCACACTTATAAAGCTTCAACCATGGGGATCAATCTCACATCTGCACACTCTCACTAATACTGCACACTCTGCCCTTTGTATAATCACCTCAAACAAAGGTGAAGATGTTCTCCCCATAGAACGTAGGAACTGGCAGGCTTCTGGTTGGATGTAAATCTCTAAAGGCAATAACAAGAGTCGTATGTAGTTATGGGTCTGGACTTGAGTGTTATAGAAAACCTCTGGTTGTGTGTTGGCTCTGCTGCTGCATATGAACTTGGTTGTTCCATGTCTTAGGCTCAGTTTCCTTGTTTGAGAATGTGGTATAGTCAACAACCCTCCCTCCCAGATTTGCTGTTAGTATCAAGTATAGTAAGACCAATGTGCTGTTATTAAGGCTCCAAAGTCTAAAAGTAACTACTATATCTCATCTTTGTCCAGATGAGGGCAATTATATGCTCTTAAAATAGCTGAAATGTAATAACTTAATTATAACTATCTCTCTCTCTCTCTCTCTCTCTCTCTCTCTCTCTCTCTCTCTCTCTCTCTCTCTCTCTCTCTCCCCCCATACATATACTTATAGCCAGTGCTGAGTGACCAAACAGGGCTTTTAGAAATGTTAGCAATGTTCAACCGGTGAAGCATACATTTTAAGCGCAGTATGTAAAGTAGAACACTAGAGTTGATAAGCAGCATAGTTTTTGGACGCAGAGCATGTGCGTGGGATCATTCATCTGCCACCTCTTCTGCACACCTCTGGACAAATCCAGATTGTTCACTGTTTGCCACTTGCTCTACCCTTGTGTACAAATGGGCATTACTGTAGTAAGGACTCATGCTTATGGAGTTGTGAGCATTGAATGGCACAGGAAACGGGCTGTGTGTGGAATGGCTTTTGTGTTAGTTACTTTTCTTGTCACTGGGATTAAAATACATCTCCCTTCCCTTCCTCCTACCTTTCTTCCCTCCCTTCCTCCCTTCCTCCCTCCCTCCCTCCTTCCTTCCTTCCTTCCTTCTTTCCTGCCTTCCTTCCTTCCTTCCTTCCTCCCTCCCTCCCTCCCTCCCTTCCTTCCTCCCTTTCTTCTTTCCTTCCCTTCTTTCATTACCATGAATTTGTTCATGTCCTGAATTTCTCTAGACCCTGCTTTGCCAGCCTTCCTGACTTCTTGCATATGTATAAAATGTTATCCTAGCAGACTGAATATCTGCCAACAACTCAAGCCCCAATGGGATGGACAGATGGATACCTGGGTCACATCTGGAGTGCCTTTGCCTTTGCCTTTGCTCAACAGGAAGCTCTGCTTCAGGCTTCAGTACAATGGCTGAGTTGTTAGAGCATGCACACTTATTAGATGATGATGATGATGATGATTATTATATTATTATTATTATTATTATTATTATATTTTCCCCAAATATGTATAGCATTTTTGCACTCCAGACAGCAGAACATGAGTTCTTGTTCTTCTGTTTCATTGTGGAGCAGACTTGAAGAGATCAGTATTTTGACATGTATGTGTACATGTTCATGTGGGTGTGTGCACGTGTGTAGTGTATACACATGTGCATCTGTGCACGGAGGCAGACATCAGCATAGAGCCCCTTCCTAGATTGTTCTCTACTTTGGAACAGGTTTTCTCACTAAGCTTTCTGGTCAGTGTGCTTTAGGTATCCATGTGTCTCCACCCCTAGGTCCAACCACTGTGGTCTCAGATGTACCCTACCATGGAGGCTTTATCTTCTGCGGACTGCGGCAGATACATTCAAGTGCTAATGACTATACAGAAAACACCTTACCTTTTACCAAGCCTTCTCCCAAGCGCAAAATTTCAGTATTTTGCTTGATTAACTCTCTTCTGTTTGTTGTTGTTTTGTTTTGTGTTCTTTTTGTTTGTTTGTTTGCTTGTTTTGGAACAGGGTTTCTGTGTAGCTCTGGCTATCCGGGCACTCATTCCATAGACCAAGCCAGACTAGAATTTACAGAGATCCCCCTGCCTCTGCTTCTTGTATCCTGGGATTAAAAGCACATGCCACCAACATCCAGCCCCTCTTCTGTTTTTATACCTTGTCTTTATACTGTTTTGTGGATTTTGTGTTATTAGGTTCACAGGAAACCTTGTCTGTGTTTCAAACATATCCATTCTATTTCTGAGTATGAGTTTAAGTTGTAATGTTATCAACTTTCATTTTTTCTTCTAATGTCTTTTTTGTCATTTCTCATCTTGCAAGAAAATGTTCCCTAATAATAGAAAGGCATAAAAACATTCTTCTAAATTTACTCATGAAGCTTTCCGAATTATTTGCTTATTTTTTGAGCTATGAGAGAGGAATCTAATTTTATTTTCTATTTAGATAATAAATTACTCTGAAATTGTTGAGCACACGATCTTCTCTACCTTCCCAAATCTACCAGGACAGCTCTACCATACATCAAATGCCTATTTGAATTTTATTTTTAAGTTCGCTTATCAAAGTTAAAAATAAAATTGAAGGAAAGAAAATAAATGCCTGCAATCTACCCCCCACAGTGCCAAATTCAAAACCACTGCATTGAAAATCAAAGGATCATCCTGAGGGAGGTAACCCAATCACAGAAAAACACACATGGTAGGCACTCATTGATAAGTGGATATTAGCCCAAAAGCTCGAATTACCCAAGATGCAATCCACAGACCACAGGAAGCTCAAGAAGGATGACCAAAATGTGGATGTGTCACTCCTTTAAAAGGGGAACAAAAATATCCATAGGAGGGGATATGGAGGCAAAGTTTAGAGCACAGAATGAAGGAATGACCATTCAGAGCCTGCCCCACATGTGGCCCATATATATACAGCCACCAAAGCTAGATAAGATTGATGAAGCTAAGAAGTGCATGCTGAAAGGGATTGGATATAAATCTCTCCTGAGAGATACAACAAGATCAAATACAGAGGTCAATGCTAGCAGCAAACCACTGAACTGAGAACGGGACCCCCTTTGGGGGAATTAGAGGAAGGATTGAAAGAGCTGAAGGGGCTTGCAACCCTATAAGAACAACAATGCCAACCAACCAGAGCTTCCAGGGACTAAACCATTACTCAAAGGACTATACATGGACTGACCCAGGGCTCCAACTGCATCTGTAGCAGTCAATAGCCTTGTTGAGGCACCAGTTTAAGTGGAAGCCCTTGGTCCTGCCAAGGTTGGACCTCCAGTGCAGGAGAATGTCTGGGAGTGGTAAAGGGGAATGGATGGGGGAAACACCCGTATGGGGGAGGGGAAGGGGATAGGGGTTTATGGACAGGAAACTGGGAAAGGGAATAACATGTGAAATGTAAATAAAGAAATGTATCCAATTAAAAAAAAGAAAGAAAATCAAAGGATCTGGGTACTGAGCATATCAGAGGTGAGGCCGTGGCACTATTCAGTGGTACCCATGGATGTGGATGAAAGGTGTTCAAGTTTTCAATTGTAGATTTGTGGTAAAGCATATAGGAAAATAAGGGAATAGATGATCCACCTCTTGAGATACTGGGACAAGAATATCCATCAAGTTTGTGACCAGTCTGAACTACATAGTGAAATTTGAAAAAACAAAGCAGGAATGAAACCATAGGTAACTCATGTTTGGCCCTGGTGGACCTATGCGACAAAGTATGGTAGATGGACTGGTACTATCAGGCTGCCTCCTCAGAAGGGCTCTGGAGATGTTAGACATTTGGAGTAGGAGGAACTGAGCTCAGTAAAGCAAGTTTGAAATGTCTTTGACCTTGGTTTTCTCGTGGGTTGAAGAGGGACTGAGTGATTTCTCATGCCTTTGATTTGGGGGAGGCTGGAGAATATGATGGCTGTATAAACAGTACTTTAAGGATGGATATAATGACTGCTTGATTGTTTTTTTGGACTCTGTTGGAAAGGCCTTACCTTTGCCCAGTGAAAGGTTGATACTGATTTGTTTCATGGGGCCTAAAAGTTGTGTTAATTTTTTTTCTACCTAGAAAGTGCTATATTTTTTTTCAATAACTTCCCGCGTTTTACTCTGCAATGCCAACCGTTCTATGAGCAAAAGCATTTAAATAGAATTCTCCTCAGGTAGAAATGTTCCATTGCTTACATATTTTCAACAATCCATACTAAATGTTCGACGCCATCTTTGTGAACTGAATTGCTACAGGATACTCAGTAGGGAGTTAGTTTTTGTACACAACCAAATCTTTTGAAATACTTAACAAAAAACTGATTAGAGAGCCAACTCAAGACTCGTCCATTTTAATGATGAAAAAGGAAGGGAATTTAATGGAAGCTGAGTGATTTCTCTACATCTTAGTTATTTTCAGTGTTGTGGGGATGGTAAGAGTAGCTTCCTCCTGTGGCCCTGATCTTTTAATGACGTAAAAAGGACCAACTGCTAAGTGCTCAGTTCCACAGTGGCTAACCAGCACATGGCATTTACTTAATGCCAACATTGGTGTGTTTTTATGATTTATTAAATAAAACTTAAAAATTATTCGTCAGGGCTGGATAGATAGCTCAGTCAACAAAGTGCTTGCCTGAAAATATGAGGACCAGAGTTTCATCCTCAGAGCCATGTTTGTTGTTGTTTTGTTTTGTTTGTTAGGCTTTTAAGGCATGGTGTCATGTGTTTGTAATACCAGCACTAACAAGTCAGGGACAAAGATCTCTGGGGCTCCGGCTAGCCGGCCTATCCTACTAGGTGAGCATTTTACTCTTAAAAGTTCATGCTTTGTCTGCCATTTCTGTATCCAACACCTGACTATAAAGACAGGAGAACTTTGTAAAATTCCTTTCCTAATGTCTACTTTTTAATGTAATATGATACAAACTGTTTTTGGAGGGTAAATGTCCTGGAGACACATTTCAACTTCATTGTTCTAAGAGCAGTTTTATATTTTACTGACAGAAGGTAATAGAATTCTCTTTATGGAACTCATAGCCAGGACCCCTTTAGCCCATCTATCAGAACGGACATGTGAGGATCCTCAGGGACACTCTCGGGGAAGCCACTGGACAGCACATGGTGACTCCAGTAACTTACTCGGAAAGGAAAATGCTCAGTCATTCCTTAGATTATACAACTAAAATGAAATGACGAGAAGGCCAGATTGCACAGGTTTACGTGTAAAGCCGTAGGGGACATTGTGGAAAGGGAGGTGGCGGGACTGTAAAAGCTGGAGGGTAGTGGAGAGTCCTGTAATATGCTGTCTTCTGGATGTGACAATGCCATGGCAGTCACGAACATGCAGCAGCTGTGACCACTTGCACAAGACCAGCAAGAGCAAAAACAAACATGAACGTTTGTGTGTGTGTGTGTGTGTGTGTGTGTGTGTGTGTGTGTGTGTGTGTGTAGTTGGAAGAAAAGAGTGTCAACTGGAGTAGGAGGGCCATAAGACAAAGTGAGAATGATTAGGGGATAATATACTACTGTGTATTATATAGATGTTATAAACTGTCGAGAAAATTTTAAAATGTAATTTAAAAATGGAGGAGGAGGGAAAAGAATCCCTACTATTGAAGCAAGGCAACCTCGTCGATGAGCGGAATAAATTTTCATCCTACTAGCCATTTTGCATATGTAGCAATCTAGCCATTGTTGATTTGATACTTTCTTTAGAAATAATAACTTGTGTACTAGATTCACATAGCAAATGCATAGTCTCCTTACCATGAAATTTGCATACTTTTCCTCCTATTTTGAACTTAAAAGTACATTTTGTAGGGAAATTGTCTTAGTAGCATAAACAAAAGGCATAAGTATCTATGTATGAAATATTACAGCTTATTCTATAATAAGCAGCCATACTGATCTGGGTGGCCTGTGTGGTCAGCTCAGGCCATGCTGATGTCTGTGTTCTGGGCTGCTTCCAAGGACCTTGTCTGGGTCCATGGTTCTACTGCAGGAGGAGGCAGTGTCTGGGGTCTGTGCTGTCTTTGGAAACTGTGGAAGTCCAGGATCTATTTTCCCACTGGCTGTGAAGTGCAAGTAGGCTACTTTTGCTGTGATATCAATGACTTGAGACACACAGTTGAGAAGGAGGGACATGGAAAGTTTTGTGACAAACCCTTCCCCCACCCCACATCACAAAAAGAACCAGCCTAGACAGGAAGTCATTGAAGAGAACTCTTCAGAAGTCTGATGGGGATGCTAAACAGTAGCTCTCCATGATTGATGGCTTCTGCTGGGGGTGTGGGGGTGTGGGAGGGGAAGGATATAGTTCTATTTAAGGGGCAGGCCACTGAGAGTTTGACCACACTCGAGCGAGTATATAGACAACACAAATTGGACTTGTTTTTGTTTTTTCAATTCTTATTTTCACTTTTACTTTTTTGGCAGGGGTCGCAAGGATTGAGGTGTGGGAAGGATTGGGAAGTAAGTGTGATTGGGGTGCATGATGTAAAATTCCCAGAGAATCAACAAAATGTTACATTGGAAAATATATACTGAATACAATTTACCGGGTGCTGTTCGTCATATGTTCCTATCCAGTTCCTTATTTGGATACACCATTTCTTGCAATGAACCATTTTGAATTTTATATATATATATATTTTATATATATATATATTATAATATATATATTGAATTATATATATATATATAGGAGCTCTTACAGAGCGTCCAAGTTTGGGTCCCAGAATCCACATGGTGCCTTAGAACCATCTGTAATTCTATTTCCAGGGGTCTGATAGATGCCCTCCTCTGGGTAATGTGGCCACTGCACACACATGGTCCTGCATATATGCACTCAAAACGCCCATACAGAGAAAATAAAAATAAATAACTCTGGGGTTTGTCCTTGGTTTGTTGTTGTTGTTGCTTCTGTTGTTTTTGAGACAAGGTTTTTCTGTGTAGCCCTAGCTGTCCTGGTATTTGCTCTGGACAACAGGTTGGCCTCAGACTTGGAGATCTCCCAGCCTCTGCCTTGTGAATGCTGGAATTAAAGGCATACACCACCAATGCCAGGCAATAACTTTCCATTTTAACAAAAGGTAAATTCCTGATTATTTCCTCAGGTTATTGTAAATGTTTCTTCCTGGGGGGAAAGGGTGCTCCTTTACACAATTATGAATGAACACATAATTCTTATTTTCTTTTATTGAAATTATCTTTTTAAAATCTCATCTAATACTACTGATAAAGGTCTCCCTTCCCTCTATTCTTCCCAGTTCCTTCTCACAACCCCTTCCATCCCCTTTCTAGCTCTCATTAGAAAACAAACAGGCTTCTAGAGGATGATAATACAATAAAATGTGACAAGGCAAAGCAAAAACTAATACATCACAATAGAAAAACAATCAAACAAACCAAAGGAGAAGAGCCTTCCCCAAAACCACATGAAAGATATATTGATACAGAGACCTATTTATTCAAACACTCATAGATAGATAGATAGATAGATAGATAGATATAGAGAGAGACAGATTAATTTATAGAGATAAATGGATATATGCATAAAGGACATGTATGTAAAGAGAAATATATATATATATATATATATATACAAGAAAATAAAAATTAAAAAATAATCGTGCCACAACATTATGAGACAGGGAACATCCACCAATGCCATTGGGTTCATTCTCACTTGTCCATCAACTGCTGGGCATCCAGCCTACCCTTAGGCATAGTTTGTTTCTCCAGTGAGATTCCCTTGGAGAAAACTAATTTTTCACTTGCATATTGAATATGGCTTTGAGTTAGGGCCGAGGAAAGTATCTATTTCTTCCTTCAGCTCTAAGACCCCATCTAGTAGAGACCCATGCAGGCTCTGTGCATCCTGCTTCAGTCTCTGAGTTCATATGAGCTTTGCTCCTGATGATTTAGACGACCTCGCTTTTTTAGTGTCAGCCATTCCCTCTGGCTTTCAACTCTTTCTTCCTCGTGCTTTCCTGTACTCCAAGGGGAGGAACTTGAAAGAGACATGGCATTTAGGACTGAGTGTTCCAAGGTCTGTCTCTCTCTGCATACTATCTGGCTGTGGGTCTCTATTTGTTGCAGGAAGAAGCTTGTGTGGTGATGACTGAACAAGGCACCAATCTATAAGTATGGAAGAGTGGCATTAGGAGTCATTTTATTGCTAATTGTGTTTTGTTGTTTGTTTTTTAGAACAATAGTTCTAAAATCGTTCTTACCGTAGGTCCTCAGGCTACATGGTCTCACATGCTCTGTACCTATTCAATGTAGTATTTGAAGTCTTAGTGAGAGCAATGCCTTGAACTCATTGGGACCGAAGAAGACTTTGTGAACAGAACACTATTAGCACGGGTACAAAGATCAGCAATTAATAAATGGGACCTCATTTATTAACTAAAAGCTTATGGATGACAAAGGACACCATTATTTGGACAAAGTTGCAGTCTAAGAATGGGAAGAGATTTTTACCAATTTTGTATTCAATTTAGGACTAATATCCAACATATTTTTAAAAGCTCAAAAGTAAATATCAAGGAAATAAGTAACTCAATTTAAAATGCGATACAAACCTAAAGAAAAATTGTCAAAGAGGAAATGCAAATGTCTGTGAAACACAACAAAATGTTCAACACCTTTAGACATCAGGGAAATGTAATCAAAACTGCTTTGAGATTTCAGCTTACACTCATCAGAGTGGCAAAGATCAATAAAATACATGACAGCTCATGCTGGTCAGGATGTAGAGTAGATAAAGGGACACTTATTCATTGCTGGTAGAAGTGCAAACTTGTATAGCCGCTGTGGAAATCAGGGCGGCAATTCCTTGGGAAGATGGTGATTGATCTCTATATACACTACTCTTGGGTATAGACTCAACGAACACTGCATGCTACCAGAGACACTTGCCCAATCATGCTCATTTCTGCTCTATTGATAATAGCCAGAAACTACAAACAACCTAGATCCCTCAACAGAAAAAAAATAAAGAAAATATGGTACATTTACCCAATTGAGTATTACTCAGCTGTTAAAAAAATGAAATGTGTAAGTAAATGGATAGAACTAGGGAAAAAAATCATCCTGAGTGAAGTAACCCAGGATGGCATATATTTGATTACATATGAATGATACCTACAAACTCAAAGATAATAAGCAAGTTGTAGTAAACTGTCAAGGTTCTAATGTATAGAGTAGAGCATGGGGAATGGGAGACGGAGCTCCCTAGGAAAGAGAAAGAGAAGTCATGGGTGTGTGTGGATGGGGATACTGGAATGGGCTGATCTTGTGGGGCAAGTGAGGAAAGAGGGGGATGAGGGAGAGAATATGGGAAAGACATCTAAAACTGAAGACCATTTGAGGGGTAGTATGGAGACCTAATACAGTAGAAGCTTTGTAAAATACATAGCTATATGAAGGGGATATAAAGGAAATTTCCTGATAATTCAGGAGACAGATCCCCAACTGGACATCTCTCGTCACCAAATGAGTCTTCTAAGTAAGCTTACATTACAGCTAACTGAGTTGTTGGCCAAAGTAAACCTCCGGGAATCTCTGACAATGCAGGCTCCTCCCAAGACTGTAGGTTGCTCTCCATCTTTGATAGAAAGACCCCACTGCTGAAGACAACAGCTATGGGACTCATTGAACTTGGAGACCTTGAACTGGTGCCTACATAGAGTCTTCACCCTACCTATTAGTGTCTTTTGAACAGGAAGGGACTCTGCACAATACCAAAGGAGAAACGTAAACACCAACCCAACCCCAAACCGTTTGATTTACAATGCTGTCCTGCCTGCAACGTATCCTGGCACGAAACAATGGCACAGAGCTTGTGGAAACAAATAGATTGACAGACCTGCTTTGACTTAAGGGACGGAACCCATACCCAACACTGCTTGCATGATGATAAAAATTATAATTCATACACATGGAATGTTTAAAATGACCCTTGTCACATCATGTTATTCACTGCTCGGACGGTGGACGCCCATGAACACAGAAGGGATTCGTGACAGGATCGGTTTACTCTCCAAATTCTAACTCTCAGATATGTTTCTTTTCAATTTTCCCGCTGCAAATGTATGCTGTGTGGTCGCAGACTCCCTTTTGAAGTGCACAGAAATGAATTTAAACTAAAAAAAAAAATCCTTTCTTTCTAGAAAAGCAACGTGTCTATAAATGCTCTTTTAAATATTTGACTTGCTAGATCTTTTTTGGCTTTGTAAACTTTAGAATGGGAACCCAAACCACTTAATGGTATACAGGACTGGAATGTGTGGGGGCTGGGGATTTAGCTCAGTGGTAGAGCGCTTACCTAGGAAGCGCAAGGCCCTGGGTTCGGTCCCCAGCTCCGAAAAAAAAAAAAAAAAGGACTGGAATGTGTGTGTGTGTGTGTGTGTGTGTGTGTGTGTGTGTGTGTACCATATGTATTTCACAGGATACACTCCACCTTCTGCTGAAAGGTACCCACACAATACATCCAAGATATCCTAGAGTGGACTTGAAGCAAGTGTTTCTGCCTGGACTGGATTAAAACCCAAAGCCCTTATTGCAGTACCCATTTGCTATCTTGCCAGGGCTGATAGGACAAATACATAACAGTTGCCTAACACAGAAAATCCCAGTTAGGATCACCTGCCACCATCCCACTGAATTAGCCTGCAACGGAATAGCTGTCACATGACGGTGAGAGTTCAGGAAAGTGGATGAGATTGGGAAGACGAAGCAGTAGCTTCTAAGGGCGTAATGAGAAAGAGTTTCGATATGACGACAAGTGACCTTGTCATGCTTGTGTATTGTGCTTGATGACCTGGGCATCATCTACTCTGAGGATAACCTGTCTGATTCGATTAAAGGAAAAGTAAGATTTCACACTAATGACCAGAACTGCACGCCTGCATTTTGCCTAAATGGATTTAGTTTTCATAGAGGAAGTAGCTAAACTCTTTGGGCCTTATTGTTTGTGAAGTGCTAAGTCTGCAGTGTTAATAATGAAGACGGTTGGGGTTAAAGGTACTAATGTGCCTCCATGCCTACACATAGATCTGAAATGTGGCACGTCACGGGAGCAGTGACATCTAGTGCTTCTTCCTGAGACAGCAGCGACTCTGAATGAGAACCATGAATTCAGGAGCAGCTTACACACTCGGATTACTTCTCCCAGGGTCTGACTTTGACCATTTTTGAAGCACGTCACATTCATCTAAGTCAGGGAACCTGGTTCATTCCAGATTTTTATAACTGCTCTGCAGAACTGCAGGGAAGCCAGACATTTCGCTTGGGTACTGGCCTGGCTCCAGCAAGTTCAGAGCTCAAAGGCCTCCTGAGAATCAGGCATTTCTGGGACCAATCTGGAGATTTGCAAAGAATTTTAAGTGAGCACAAAGCACTTTCAATAAAAAAGGGGGGGCACAAGCTAAGTCCCAACCTTTTCGAATCTTAATGCACTGTGACACAGACAATTGCTTTGAATTAGAAGTGACTGGAAAGGTCCTTAGAAATCAAAATGAAACTCACCAAGTGCCTTTACTGTGATATGCTCAATGACTGTACTTTTCTCAGATAACTTTTCCTAATGCTCGGAATGTCAGGTCTATGTGTCAGATTTGGACTGATTGAGGAATCCAATGTCTGAAAAACAATAAAACCCTTCCCAGGGGCTGTAAGTTTCCTCTGCATCCTGACCCTCTACTGCCCAGTCCCAAAGCTGCATCAGTGTTTGAAAGCAGCCCGTGGTGCTTGACTCTAATGTTGGAGCCAAGTATGTGCTCTTGTTTTTTCTTACTTAGATCAGTTGGTAGTGGTGGTCGTGATGGTGGTGGTGGTGGTGGTATGTGTGCGTGTATGTACATGTGTGCATGTGTGCATGTATACATGTGTATGTGGGGGGGTGTGGTGCATGAATGTGAGGGTGCAGACGTACATTCATGGGCATACATGTAGAAGTCAGAGTAGATCACTGAATGTCTATTCATCCCCTCTTCATTGCCTTGAAACAGGTTCTCATTGCTATTTTACTTAGACTGGTGGCCAGCAAGCTCTCAGGATTCACCTGTTCCTATCCTGCAATGCTGGGGTAGCAGACACCCGCAGTCATGCTTAGCTTTTTGTTTTGCTTTGTTGAGATGTGGGGGATTCGAACTCAGATCTGCAAGATGGCATACTGAGTGCTCTTTGTACACTGAGCCATCTGCTTAAGGCTTCTTAGATCGGTTCTTGATGTCCATAGAAGTGACCTGTGAGCATAGGTACCCCTGAGTCTCTACTTACTGTCATTCTACAGTCCTTATTAATCTAAAACTCTCCTATGAATTCTTCAGTGTGTACATCTGAGTGCCACAGTTTGTTGGAGAACTCTCCCATGGATCTTGAGCACCTTCTGTTTTAAGTATAACGAATATAAGTGCTAATTTTTCTTAGTGGTCATCCCCTTTTATTGCGACTCAGGTCACCTGTGCTATTTACAGATGACAACAATTCAGTTCTAGAATGTCTCCATCTCTGTGGTGTAAAAAATTATTTTTTAAAACCATCATTTTTTAAAAAACAGACATCTGCTGTAGTTATCAATGACAAATGCTAATCTATTGGTTTTAGCTATTGGAGAAGGGCAACAAAAACTAGAGATCCATTTTCTAGAACTATCCCTCTCTCCCACATCCCCACATGCAATTTTAATAAGTTTATTTTGTAAAACCCAGCCATGCCTTAAACTCTCCAAATTCTAAAACAGAGAGAGGTCTCTGAGTTGTTCATTATACAAGAAAGTATACGTAGACATTATGAGCTATTGATTTCTGCCTGGGTAGTAGGGCCACGTACAATGCAGAGTCCCCCAAATTGGAACAGATGTGTTGTCAATACATTTATATAATCCACTCATTAAGCCCAAGTCTGCCACCTGCCCAGAGGTAGCCCCAAGGTCCTTCCTGGACTGCAAATGGAATGTTCGCATTGATTCTCTTCTTCATACAACCACTGAACAGACATTTACCCAAGCTACTCTACCATCCATGCATGTGGAAAAGTGTGGGTCAGTGTATCTTCCTTATCCCCCAGTTTTGAACCACCAAGAAATTCTCCTTTATCCATGGGTTCATGCTTTATTTGGAGAGTACAACTATAGATACCATGTACCATGAAGTCAATAGTTCAGTGTGTCCAGGGTTTACCAGTATTATCAAAAGTAAGAAAATGGGGACCAGGTTAATAGGCCATAGATTTCAGCCTTAAGTTGGGAGGTCAAGAGGGTCCTTATTATGAGAACAATATTTGAGCAAACCTTGATGTGAATGGGAAGTCAAGCAAACCTTCCAAGCAGAGGGAACAGCCATTGCAGAGGCCACAGAGTGAGTCTAGTTTAGTTCTCTTCAGGTTTGTATTATAGTGGCCAAGATACCTGACAGATTTAACATGAACCCTTCAGAGGCTTCCAACCATGCTTCATGAGTCCACGCACTTGGGTATTAGAGCATCAAGGCAGCAGGAGTGTGTGGAAGAGGAAATGATTTACCTTTTATCAGACAGGACACAGAGCAATAGAGGGAGAGCTCAGGATGTATTCCCAGTATCTCCTTCCTCTTGGGAAGCCATACATCTTCTTGTTTGCAGAACCTGCAAGCATAACTTCACAAGCTTCGAACCGTGTAAGCCTGAAGAAAACATTTCATGTGGAAACCATAGTAAAGCATGCCTCGTGTGTTCAGACATTAAGGAGGCAGTGTGGCTGTAGCTGAGACTAAAGGGGATGAGGCAAGAAAGGGAACCAAATCTACTTCATACCTAAATCTTTCCTTATCCCCAGGAACACTTTTCTGTGCCCAAGCCTCTATAGCAGTGATTCTCAACCTTCCTAATGCTCCAACCCTTTAGTAGAGCTCATGTTGTGGTGACCCCCAAGCCATAGTTATTAGTTCTTTAACATACAGTTTAACTGTAATGTTGCAGCTGTTATGAATCACAATATAAATATCTGATATGCAGGGTATCTGATATGAGACTCAGTGGGAGTCATGACCCACAGGTTGAGAACCACTGCTCTATAGTCTTTCCATACTGAGGACAGTATGTCTTCCACATACTGAATCACATCTGCTTCTCTTCTGTATGTTATGGTTTTCAGGATACCCTAAAGGTCTGCAGGAAAATTGCATTTCAATGCGTGGTCCATACCCTGACACTTTGCTGACTGTGGTCCAAAGCAGATCACTGTGCTCTAACTATATCACCCATGTAATAGAAATACTCCTAGTTCGACTAATCCATACCAAATGCAAATGCTTTGTAAAAATTTATCTTACTGAAATATGAAGCTATTTTAGTCACCCACAGTGTGGTGATGTGTCGCTTTAACTAATTAATTCAGTCAACAGCCTGTTCGTTATGTCAAATGAGAGATTTTGTTTTTCCTGATCTATTGATCATCACAGAATCTAACCCAATTTGCTTGAAATAGGAAAATTATAGATTCTTTAAGTTTGCATTTATAAAGTTATTTATTTGTGTGTGTGTGCATGTGTGTGTGCATGTGTGTGTGTGTGTGTGTGTGTGTGTTGTGGATGTGAGTGTATAGCATGCACACATGCATATAATGCATGCTGTGGTACCAGTGTGGATGTCAGAGAACAACTGGCAGCATCTTTTTCCCTGTAGGTGTCTGGAGAAGAAACTGAGGTTTGACAGACATGATCGCAAGGGTCTTTGGCTGCTGAGTCATCTCTCTAACCAAGTCTTCCAAAAACCTTTGAGAACGTTCTCCATCCATCCATGAGACACATAGAAGGGTGATGCTATCATCCGGTTCGCTATGCGTGCATTTGCCCACTTGTTGGTCTTTATTCAAATATCTGTCTCAAATTTGTTTTTCAGGGAAAAAACCTTCTACCCATAGAATCTTTTCCCCCCTTAAAAAGTGAAATACTTCAGCAATATTGATCTTCAAGGATAGGGAAAGAAGCAATTTGAGCTAGTGGTGGAAAACATGAGAAAATCAGATGACAATTAGTTTCTAGGTGCTGTGGGCAGACATTGGACCTCAGAGTGGTCGTTTTCAAAAAAGCTAGCTTTTACTGTTGTCTGTCTGTGAATGCATTTCCCTACTGGGCTGTCTCAGTGGCAGAGGATGAACCTAAACCTGCAGAGGCTTGATGTGCCAGAGTTGGGGGATACCCGGGAGGGTCCCCGCCCTCTCCGAGAAGAAGGGGAGAAGGAAAGGAATTCTGTGAAGGGGGACTGGGATAGGGTAGCAATCAGGATGTAAAATAGTAAATAAATTAATGAATAAATAAATGAATAAAAATTAGTTTTAAGTATAATTATTAGAGAATTACTGTTCTACCCTTTGTCTTCTATTTCTCTTTAGGCTTAGAATCCTGGAACAGGTTGTCAAGGCCAGAAGTGAACTGGCACAGAAGACCTGACTCAAAAGGACACTTGACTCAGCTTGTCACTTACAGATTAAATAGCAGTTAGACCTTCCTTTGGAATATGGAAATGTTGAGGAATTTTGTGTGTCATATTCTGGTCATTTTTCATTGCTTTGCTTCCCTCACATTTAGTATCTTCTAAGCGCTGCTCATCTTATCTGTGCCTAGGAGACTTGTTGCCCTGGCTTGCCTCTGACAATTTTACCTTTTCCCGTGGCTCTTCTGAAGTTCTCACTGCATATTATTTCTCTGTTTATTTCTATAGCCTCTGGGATCCCAAAGTGCTGAACACTGCGTTGTTTCTATCATGGGGCATTACATCTAATCGTGCTTATGATGGAGAATGTGTTTTGATTTGGTTCTGTGATGTCCCTACATTGAATATTGGTCCCTGCCTAAAAGCACTCCTCTGGGTGCTTACAAAAACCTTAGTACATACGACCAACTGGTAATAGACCACTATGGGTGGACCTTTCAGGATTCTGTTCTGATCCTGTTCTCTGCTTCCTGACCTGCTAAACTGTGAAGAATCCTTACAGTGAGCTCCCAGTGATCAAGTTGCCTGAGCCAACATTATTTTCCTGTCCATGACAGACTGCATGGTCCAAACTGTAAGCCAAAACAAGGCTTTCTTGTGAACTGATCAGATATTTTGCGATGACAGCCAACAAAGTAGTTGGCTTTAGGGCGTAACTTGGATTGGGAGGTAACAGTTTTGCCAGGCTGGCCTGTCTGCTCTGGTGAGAGATGGGTTCAGCAAAGAGAGGGAACCAGGATGCTCTGTGGCCCCTTGTAATACTTACCCAAGATCTTCATCCTTTCCGTGAAGTAATAAGAATTTTCAAAGCCTCGTTTGCCTTGCTCTTCCCTGGTATTTGGCTACTCCAGTTTATATCTTTTCACATAGCTTATGAAGGCTCTACAAAATTAGGTTTCCATACAACCCCTCAAATGGCCCTTCAGTTTAGCTGTCCCTCCCCTGGACTTCTCTTATCACCAAATGAAATAATCAGTGCTGGAAGTGAGGTATAGCTAATCAATATGTTGACCAAAGGGGGCTCCGAACAATCCAGACTGTTGCTAAGGCTACTGGCTCTTCTCCGTAAACCGATGGGACAGCCCTATTGCTGAAGCCAACACCTACATAACCCACTGAACACAAAGAAGTAAATCTGGTGCCGACCTAGAGCCTTCGCCCCCACTGATTAGTACTTACAGTACAGGAAGAGCCTCTGGACACTACCAGAAGCGAGTAGACACCAATAGTGCTACAGACTCTTCACCCTACAACAATGAACTACATGCCAGACGGGCTAGTGCAATGCCGTTACAACAGTAGCCAACCAATATCCGATTGGATATGACAGCCCCTCCATGAGATAGGATCCATCCCTGACACAACCTGGGTAGCCAAGAGCCTGAGACTAAATAGGCCAGAGAGATAGGAGAGAACTAAATGGCACTGTTGTGCTGAAAGAATGTAGGTAGAAAACAACTCCTTATAACATTCTGCTACGCTCATGGATCAGTATCTTGCTCAGCCACCATTAAAGAAGCTTCCTCCTGCAATGGATGAGAAAAAATAAGAGGCCCACGACTGAACAATATGCAAAGAGTGAGTAATCTATGAAAACTTGGACCTAAACAGAATATCAAATCCCTACCCCCAAGGCTCAGGAAAGTTTGTAGAAGTGAACACAGAAAGATTGTAGGAGCCAAGAGGGACGAAAGACACCAAAGAAACAAGGCTTTCTAGACACAACAGGGCTGATGCACGACATGTGAGCTCACAGAGACGAGACTGTGACAGTACGTAAAGGGCCTTCACAAGTCTAAGTCAGGTTGGATCTCAGTGCTGAGAAGGGAAGAGACACAAGCCGTGTCCCTAACCCAGAAATGTCTCCAATTGATAACCACTTACAAAAGGAGAACTAGCCTTCTCCAACAGAGTCTCACTAAGTGTAGACCCCATACCCAGTAGTATTTGGCCAACACAAACTCAATGGTATTGAGGAGATCTTTTTTCACTATACTTTGTATGGGATATCTATTACTTACCACCTTACAGATTTTTTGTTTATATATTATGGTTTCTGATTTTGTTTGTATAGGTTTTCTGTGTGTATGGACGTGTGTATCTCAGGGTCTGAATATGTTTCTTATGCTCTTTCTTTAGCTTTTTTATGTTTTCTGTTGTATTCTCACTTGTTTGTTTTTTAATGTTTTATTTTTATATGCCATCTTATTATTTTATATGCATGTTTGTATTACAATAAGAAAGAGAAAGGTTTGGGTG
This sequence comes from Rattus norvegicus, assembly GCF_021556685.1. Classification (NCBI taxonomy): domain Eukaryota; kingdom Metazoa; phylum Chordata; class Mammalia; order Rodentia; family Muridae; genus Rattus; species Rattus norvegicus. Next base: position 84,429,280 of record NC_141550.1, read on the forward strand.
AGAGGGTGGGTAGAAGAAAGAGAACCTTGGAGGAGTTGGGGAGAACCATAACCAGAATATGCTATATGAAAAAAAGCTAGTTTTAATTTTTTAAAAGGTAAAAAATCAAGCAAAACCACAATGCAATTTTAAAGTCTAACACTTGCTTATAATCAGTGAACACATATAAATTCACTCCCAGTACCAGTAATACTGCATAATGGAACAATATAGGTTTAAGATCAGTTGTTCACACAGCCATCCACCCCTGATAATCCTAGACTGTGGCTTTTTAAAATTTTATATGTTATAATGTCGAATACATTTAAGTAAGTGTACCAAGGGCCTTGCTACACTTACTTAAAAAGAAGAAAAGTTATTTTTAAAAGGAAGAAAAGTTATTTTTTTTTTGGATCTTTTTTTTTTTTTTTTTTTTTTTTTTTTTTCGGAGCTGGGGACCGAACCCAGGGCCTTGCGCTTCCTAGGCAAGCGCTCTACCACTGAGCTAAATCCCCAACCCCTGAAAAGTTATTTTTAAAAGGACGTATTTCTTCCCCCTTTAACTACTGAATCCAACTCAGAATCATGAACTATAGTTTACACTATCTGTATTAAAAACTTAGAAATACCTGACTAAATTATTACTGAGATAGTGAGTCTTTATAGAAATATTCTTGCTGATAAATTGAAAAAGGAAACAAAGAATTCATTATGAAATTTTGGTTTGTGATAACTAAGTTTATCTAAGTTTGGTTTGTGTTTAACTAAGTTTTTAATTTTTTGTATTAAATTGATTTATTTATTATGAGGTATGGAGGAATGTCATAGCATGTGTGTGGATATCAGAAGACAGGGTACAGCATGTGAGAGTTGGTTCTCTCTTTCCTCTATCTGGGTCCTGGGGGTTGAACTCAGGTTGTCATACTTCATGACCTTAATCCTCCAGACCATCTTCTTGACCACACTGCATTCAACTAGAACAAAACCTTTACGAAATCTGGAACATTCATGGAAAAAGGGAAAACAGTAATATTGAAATAAAAGTACTTTGGATATAACGTTCGACTTGTCTAAAAATTAAGCTTTCAGCCCACTCTGAGCTTAATTCCTTTGAACAATTTGTGTGCTGCATAAGTGACTCAGAAATGGCATCTGACACACTCAAGAATCAGTCACTCATTAATCTGCACATGTTATCGACATGCCACATAGACAGAGGAAACCTTCTAACTTGGGTCCTAAGTACAGCAGCTTCACTTCAGCAAGAATTCTGAAGCGAAGTTTGCCTTGCCTAACTCCTACATATTTTGGTCTTCACATATGAACTTTGAATTAAATCATACACTACATGTTTAGTATTGAACGCTGCTGTAAGATATGACATGGCAGCTTTATGCACTGTAGAATACCCTGTCAACAAAGGCTGACCAGGAATAAACATCTCCCAGGTGTCTGTTGAATGAACAAAGGGAAGATCATTTAGCATACTTACTTTGTTGTGAAAACAAAAGAGTATTATTCTCTGTATATTTTTGTTCACTACAGACCTTGTTGATGTTTTGACAAGACAAGAACGATTACTAAAAACGTACTCATTTCTGTATTTACCCAGACAAGGACATGGGGCAGGACGATGCTACACTGCTGGTTTATTTGTTTAGTTTTGACATTCAACTTTGTGTACTAGGCAAGGCTGCATCCTCATGCAATTATGGTACTCTGGGGGCTAAGGGTTGACACCAGCCTGGGCTATATAATGAGATCCACTTCAAAAGAAAAAGGAGAGAGGAGAGGGAGAGAGAGAGACAGAGAGAGAGAGAGGGAGGGAGGGAGGGAGGGAGGGCGAGAGAGAGAGAGAGAGAGAGAGAGGGGGGAAGAGAAGGGGGAAGGAAGAGAGAGAGAGGAAGAGAAGGGGGACGAAAGAGAGAGAGAGAGAGAGAGAGAGAGAGAGAGAGAGAGAGAGAGAGAGAGAGAGAATGAATAGCAATGGGCTAGAGAGAAGGAAGTGGGGAGGGATGGCTGTGGGACGTTACTTGACTTTAGAACTACCAGCCTAGGCAATGCTCTTAGTTCTATTACTAGTGCGATCCCCTAAAGTATCCAGACCTCTTGATTATTAAAAGAGGCATTTTTCTTATAAACATGATCACTAATAAATTCACAATACTTTTTTTTAAAAATGTGTTATTTCATTACCGGATCAACACATTAATTTCATCTCATTGTTTTAAAACCTTGTCGTTGGTCTCATTTTCCATTTAAGAGATAGAATCTTCTAGTAGAGATTTTTTTCAACATTTTTTTTTGTTTGTGCTATTTTTTTTCCTCTAAGAAAGCAGGAACTTGTAGGGTCTGGTAAAATAGGAGCTCATCTGTCCAGTGCAGTATGCACCACGCACAGAAAATAAGCGAAGCCAGCCATCCAGCAGCCTGTACCTCATTGTGTTAAGCACTAAGAGACTTGTTTTGTTGTTCTTTTCCTTCCAGAACAAGAGATGCATTTGATTCCCTAGAAGCAGTGAAGTTTAAGCTGAATGTATTAGTATGATCCCATGAACGTAAAACGGGTGGATTGCTTGAGTTTGAGCCCAGTCTGAGTTACACCATGAGTTCCAGGACAACTTGAACTATGGTTTGAAACTATGACCACCCAAAATTAAAAGAATCATATTTGTCTTGGTAAGCACTGCCACCAGCTAGATACAAAATAAAGTGCAAGTTAGTAGACCTTAAATAAAATGTCTGGGATCAGAACTATTTCAGATTTTAATTTTAAGATACTCGCATCTTCATAATATATCTTTAGGGAAACCAAAGTTTAACCATGAAATTAATTTTTAAAAATAATTTATTAGTGTTATTATTACATTAATGTTTTACCTATATGTATGTTTGTATGAGGGTGTCAGATCTCTTGGAACTAGAGTTACAAACAGTTTTAAGCTGTCATGTGGGTACTGGGAATTGGATCCAGGTCCTCTGGAAGAGTAGCTAGTGCTCTTAACCACTGAGCTATCTTTCCAGTCAGAAATTTATTTTATATATAAATCTTATACCCACATCCTGGAGGCTACTTTATGATATTCTAATAGATTCTAATAGACTTGGTTAAGTTTATGTACCCATAAAACCTTTAGAGATGTACCCACATGGATGCTTAGGGTTTTAGATTTGGGGCTTTCAGATAGGGATGCCTAATTCACATTACTTTGTTTTCTTTCCTCAACTTCTTGCCTCTAGTCTAGTGTGCTTTATCTCCTTTCCACAGAATGGCTTCTAGAACAGAGAACAAATTCTTTACACAGAGAATCTTATTTTAAGCATGTATGTATGTGTTTACATGTATGTGGCTGCATGTGTGTTCACATGTGCATATGTCATGGGTACGTGTGAACATCAGAAGACAGTCTGAAGGAGTTGGTTTTCTCTTTCTACCATGTGGGTTCCCAGATGTTGAACTTTGTTCTTTAGGCTGGCCAGAGGCTCCTTTACATGCCGATTCTAGGCCCATAAAATCTTTTAAACCCAGTCCTTTGCCATAAAGGTATTTTCCATAGGTATGCAGGTATGGTTTCATGCATGTGGTATTCATGTTCATGTTTGCACATGTGCAAGTTTACATGGCATGTGAACGCGTGGAGGCCTGAGGTGTCTGTCACCCTCCATTTTATTTATTGAAGCAAGTCTTTGAACCCAGAGCTTATTACTACGGCTAGCCTGCTAGACAGCTTCTTCTGCTGACTAATTCCCCACCTCCACCTCCCAGGCACTGAATTCCAGGTGGGCTGCCACACCCATCTGGTCTTACATGGCTTCTGGGGGTCTGAAGCTCCCACAATTGCTTTGCAAGTGCTTTGCCACTGAGCCATCTCCTTAGCCCCTATTTAAATGGGTATACCTTCTCCAGGCTTTCTCACGGTCTCTCCCCTAAAGGAAGCATACAGTTATTTGTGGTCACAGAGCTTAGCAAGGTAACAGGAAACAGATTTACCGAAGTATATATGAAACTAATTTTGAGAAATGAGTTTTGGAGTTCTTATCAAATAGGAATTACAGTCTATTTGATAAGATTGTTTGATCATGCTATAGCTATTTCACACATTCCAAAGAATTTTTCTCTAACTCATGAAGGGACAGTACAGATGTTTATGGTCTTCTTTTAACGAGACTTAGTTAAAAATTTGGGTTAGGTTGCAAAGGTTGTCTAAAAATCAAGGCTTGAGAAGCACCAGGTCCTCTGCATCTAAGAACAGAAGGTTAGGCTTGGGGACCAAAGTTACTGTCCCACAACCATGACTAGCCTAGTCATTCAGTTAGATGTCAAATCTGTCTTCCAATGCAATCACATTGCATGCTTCCCTGGTGAACAAAGCCAGATTGAAATCTTTCAGGGTTTCTGGATTATGGGAGCAGAAACAGCTTCAGTGATCCAAGACCTTCTGTTTCCTCACATCCCATCTGTATCCTGATATAGACTACTGGCTGGCTTTTACCGGATGAGCTTAGTGTGGACACTATGAATGTGTATGCATATCTCTCCTGTGCAAGGTCTTTGTTCCTTTGTGATGTCAGCCAATAGTCTGCTTGCTTAAGGGCCGGGTTGCATGACTACTTAGTGAAGACATTTTATTTTCTTCATTGTCCATGAGCTGTTATCTCACAGGCTTCTGGCTGTATATAATGAACTTTTCAAAAAAAGCTGATTCATTGCATTTTTGATATACTGTAGCTTTGGAAGGAATTAATTAGCCATTTTGGATAGGGGACACTACAAAATCCTTGGCAGAGGAGAGGGGAAGAGTGAAGAGAGTGCATATGTAGCTAGTCAACTTAAAAATTATCTTACAGGCTTTCCCAAATGAAAGTCTATACTTCGTACGAGCATTGTGTGTCCTTCCTCAAAGGACTCCAATGAAGAGATGGGTCTGGAGGTCTGTCTGTGTCTATGAGTCCAGTACTTGGACGGAAAGAGCAGTAGGATTCCATACTTCCTGGCCAACCTGCCTCAGAACTAGAAAAAAGAATCAATATACTATAATGGTCTTTTGAAATTAATACTCTATGCTTCCCATTTTACAAGGCAGGAAGCTGAAGTCCTCAGGTCCCGACAACTATGGCCTATGTTCGTGGATGGGTGAACCCTAGAGGCTTGGTATATGTTATTCCTTACTTAAGTTTTGAACAGTGTCAGAGAGTAAAGCAGGATGTTAGTCATAAGGGACACTTTTAACTTCTATTCACTAACATTCCTACAGCAGGATTAGCCTCATTGGCTATCTAAGGATTTCAAAGATGTCTACACCCACCCCTCCCATGTCTGAATAACTGATGTTTCAATGTCTCTTAGAAATCAGCCCCTTGCCTCTCTACCCTTTCTGATTAAAAAGTTTGAGAAATGAGGCTTCTTGTATTATCTGCTCTCTCTCTCTCTCTCTCTCTCTCTCTCTCTCTCTCTCTCTCTCTCTCTCTCTGTGTGTGTGTGTGTGTGTGTGTGTGTGTGTGTGTGTGTGTGTGTGTGTGTGCCCGCACACGGCCATACTACCCATCTCATCTTAAGAGCTATTCACCTTATCAAATGCTCTTCCATAATGAATTAACACAATGAAGCATTGATTGAATGGATGCTCCACTGGTTTTCTGTTACTGTAACAAATTCCTAAAATATAATCAACTTAAAATAAGAAAGTGTGTCTGTGCTCACAGTTTGAGTTTTCAGACCATTGTCACAATGGCCTTTGGGCCATTAAGGAGGCAACATAGCATAGCATGCTAGACACACATAGAATAAAATCAGTCAATCGTTAGCAACCAGGAAGCAAAGGGAGAGGAGGATGAAGGTTAGGGCGTCACGGAATTCATTCTAATGAAAGTCCATCCATAAAGGTTTACCAAGTAGGTCTCACTTCTTAGCCCCTCCACTGCAATAGCGTGCTATGACTTTAGTACTGAAGCAAAGAACCTGTGAGCCAAACAAAAAGCATAGACAATCTGGTGATCTGTTTCTGTCATGAAAGCTTTAATAGAGGGGGCCCTGGGGAACATTTCAGACCCTGATATAGCAATATACTTTGTAGTATATACTTTATATCTCACACTTATAATGTTTGACATTTACACAGAGCTGTCACAGATGCAATCTTACCTAAGGTATAGTTATAACTGACATCTAAAATGTTCCCCAGAGGCCCATCTATTGAAGGTTCCTCACTGTAGTCTGGGTGATCCTTGTGCATTCCTGAAGAAAGAGAGATTAGACATTGCCAACCTGCAGACCAAACCACAAATCCAGTTATGTCATTGTATTTGTTTATTCTTAGAAAACAAGACAGTTATTTCAGTATTTAGGGGTTGAGGCAGAAGTTCAAAGCTCTAGTTGTATTTCTGCTTGGGAAAATAGCAGAGATCTAAAATTAGTCTTATTAGACCACAGATATGTGCCCAGCCAAGTTGAATGTGGGATTTTGAAAGTTCACAGAGTTAAATAGTTCAAAGTAGTGCTCCACAAAGCAAATAGAAAATGCACTTTCCGACATGTTTTTAGTTCTCCTTGGTAAGCTATCAACATTATTTAAGGAATGTATTTACATTTTATGACCATAATATTTAAAATATTTGGCAATGTAAAAATGTAGTCAATATCAAAGATTGATGTTTTTAAACTAAAATTTTTAGTAGGTATTGTTAAATTTTTAAAGAGTCCTTTATGATGCAGTTTCCTAATTCTTAAATATAAATATTCTCCCTTATAGAGGCATCGATGGGGATGTGGTAGCAATGGCTAGTGTTACAATCATGTGATTGAAGCACTTTCAGAGAGACAGACATTTGTGACTGTATTTTTTTTTTGTGGTTGAGCACATTGAAAATTAGATTAATAGAGTCAGAACCAGCATTAGTTTAGATAAATGCATGTCTGGCATGCATGTCCTTAGTACTAAAACAAGGAATCCATTTGTAAAACACAAAGCATTGGAGGCTCTTACGAGCTGTTGCCCACGCAGCACGCCTTGTCACACAGCAGTTATTCATCACCTGAGTACCTGTTTGTAGTCCACAAGATCACCACTCATTTATCCTGGGAATCTTGGACATCACCATTTGTGTAGTTCAAAAGTCACTGCTTTTAGACTGCAGTACTGCACATGTGCACACAAACAGACACACAGACACACAGACAGACAGACACACACACACATACACACACACATTGTTGCCTTATTCTCAAAAGAATAGTAACCTTCCAAATGGAATTGCTATTAAAAAGCAACTAAACCATTTTAAAGATCTTAAATCAACAGTGAACATTTCTGAAATAACATAGTTGAGCCCCACCTTGTGGAGAAACCAGCTTCTGTCCTGCTTCACCTTTATCCCTGTCTTACCCTCTGTCCCATTCTCCCTGAGAGTGTGTGTGTGTGTGTGTGTGTGTGTGTGTGTTTTATATATGTGTTATATATATCAAACAAATAAACATGAATTCCATATTATAAGGAACATATTAAATAATGGTTTACTGACCGAGGCATGATAGGAAATAAAGTCATACAATAATATATGTCTTTTGTGGTAATACTTGTGCATTTGTGAGCCATATAATAGCTTTTTGAGACTTAGAGACATTAGCAGGACAAATGACAGTCACAATAAGAACAAAAACTTCAAATCAGTAAGACTTACTTTCTGTTGGCAACATCTACAAATGAGAGAACTGAAGCAGGCCTTCCCTCAAGGAGCCCAGATGCTTAGCTCTCAGAGGAGTCTTGAAGATCCCAGAGCCAAGCTTCCTGATGTCATACTGCTCTACTCTATGGAGAGAGAGCTCCCTAAATTAAAGTCCTCAGGGATCCTCAGGAAACCCAGGGTGGGGACAAGTTGAGAACACTCATATTGGCATCCATAGTGCATCCACAAAGAGACTTGCACTTCCTCTCTCCCATGCTCCTTGTTCTATAACAAGGATGCCCCTTACTCAACAGCAGGCGCACTCTGACTTGGGTCAAAATGCTTTGCTTCATGGGAAAACCTTGTTTGTCATTCCCACCACTGATCCAGACCAAATAACCCTTCTACTTTTCACTCAGAGCATCAGCAGCTACTTGTGTGGCTATGCACTTCTCATAGAAGGTAGGAAGTTTGCCTTCATCATCCAGTTCAGTGAGTTTCTGACGGCTGTTAGAAGATGTTCCTCTTGTCATAGCCGACTGCCTAGGAGGCATCTTGAAATATTCTTTGCATGAGTATTAATAACTTTTGAAAAGAAATAATTAAAATTTTATTATTGTATGTAAGTGTTGTATATGTGTGCATACCTGCCCATGTGTGTGCATGTGCACACACACACATGTATACACAGGGCACATGCCTGTAGACACACTGGTCCTTGAGCCACACTGTGCACATGGAGGGAGGAGAACAACCTTCTGGAGTCCATTCTCTTCTTTCATTGTGAAATCAAGAGATTGAACTCAGCTTGTGTGCTTGCAAAGCAAACATCACCACCTACTGAGCCATCTTACTGACCCTTTTGAAAAAAATATTAAAATTATTTTTAATGCATACATTAAAGGTATTGTATCATTCTTTTAGATACTTAGTGAGCTTTGGATACCACATCGGTCTGTGGCTGCCATTTTGGTGACCCAACTGGTGAGGGTCTGACGTTAGTCTAGACATCCTAACAACATGGCCTCCAACTCTGAGGACCACCGTCTTTACATACTGCCCTCGAGTTTGTACTTGAGCATGGTGTTCTTACATCTTCTAACCAGTTAGCAACGGTGCTACTTTTATGTGTTTAGTGATCTTTACTTACAATGTCCGGCTTCTTGTTTTGAATGTGTGTGGTACCTGCCTTCAGTGTAATCATCACTGTTGTCGATCTACTGACAGAGGCTGCACATGAAAAGGGAACAGCTAGTACTGGACAACTGGGGTAGGGTGTGGAGCAGGAAGTAGAAAAAGGCAAGGCAGTGGTGTGGGTTGAATTGCGTGTTCCTTACTTCTCATAGTGGGTAGCTGTGAGCGTGGCCTTTTGGAGAAAGAGAGTTTTGCAGATGAAATCAAGTTAAGCAGAGGTCGTGCTTGATGAAGGTGAGCCCTGTCCAGTATGACTGATGCCTTTATCAGAAAGGAAAATAGGGACTCGGATACAAAGAAGCAGTCCATGTAGGGATGGAGAGGACAGTAGATTAATAGAACTTGCAGCCTGGGGACTTTAAAGACTACTGAACATTTAAGAGCTTAGAAAGGCATGAAATAGATCCTTCTCTGCTATTTCAGAGAGACCATGGCTCTGATGATTTTTTGATGTGAAACTTTGGCCTTCAGAACAGTGGGAGAAAGGTTTGTTTGTTTTTTTGTTTGTTTTAATATCTTAAGCCTCCCATCGTATAGCACCCATTAGCATCACCGTTTCCTAGAAATGAGCACAGGTAGAGTTATCTGAATGAAGGCTTATCCTTGAGAGAGTTATGTACATAGTTGATAGCCAAGGATAGGAACTGGGGAACCAAGAGCTGCTCAGAAAAGTGGCTGGACCTATGGTGGAGTGGTATAACCATATTTTTATTGGGTATTTTATTTATTTACATTTCAATGTTATCCCATTTTCAGTTTCCCTTCCATAGACCCCCTATTCCATTCTCACTCCCCCTGCTTCTATGAGGATGCTCCCCCACCCACTCTCCAATCCTGCCTCCCCGCCCTGGCATTCCCCTACACTGGGGCATCTTGCTTTCACAGGTCCAAGGGCCTCTCCTCCCACTGATGTCTGACAAGGCCATCCTCTGCTACATATGTGGCTGTAGCCATGGGCTTCTCCATGGTTTGTGGTTTAGTCCCTGGGAGCTCTGGGGGATCTGGTTGGTTGACATTGTTGTTCTTCCCTGGTGCTATACCCATGTTAATCAATTTTCTATTACTGTATCATGTTTCTAAGAGGTAATCACATTATAGAGTCAACAGGTTTGTTTTGACTCACAGTCCTGGAGCTCTCAATCCAATCCATTGCCTCATAGTTTTTGGGCTTGTCTGAGATACTATCTGGCAGAAATGCCTGGCCAAACAGAACTTCTCATCTCTTGGCCTGGAAGAAAAGGAGAAAAGAAGGAAGTGAGATCCCATTGTCCCCCAGGCTAGTACATGCCACAAAGATCTTAAGAGTGTCTCTCTAGACCTTACCTCTTGGGGATTCGACAATATCACAATGGACTTGTACTGAGGAGCAAGCCTTTAATCTGTGTGAATTTGCAAACACCACTGAAGCATTTGTGCTGGGGTTTTAGGGTACAGAGATGTGTCTGAAGGCACAGTGGAGTTGTAACTGATGATGATGATTGAAGGTGGGCAGGGAAGGCCATCTTATGTTATACAACAAAGTCTGGCCTTGATCTACAGAGACTTTCATGGCTCAAAGATGTAGATGGTTCCTGTAGCTCCGTGCTTGTCCCCCACTCTCTCTGTAGCTGGCAGAATCTCCTGCTTTGGGCTCAACTCATCTAGACCTCTGGAAATCTTCCAGCTAGCAAGAGGGCCAACTGTCCACTAATTCTAGGATGGAAAATATAAGATTATTTTCCACAGCATCTCTCCTCATTGCATTTGACATCCCATGGCTGCTATATCCAACCCAGACGCAACTTCACAATTGGCATAGCATATGCTTGGATGCAAACCATGGTTAGAGTCTAGGTTTTCAGATTCTTGGCACTGTTTTGCGATTCATTCCTTCCAATTCTAGCCATCACTTAAGAAAACCAGAGATTCTGATCGCCCCTAATCCAAGATGTCATAAACCTGCACTTCAAGTACAATGTGGAAAACCAGAGGCTTGGAGTTTACTTTGCTGTGGGTTTTCGGGTCTTATTTTCTTATGACAGACCTATACAGTGACTTCATTTTTCTCCTTGTGTGATAAAAGATGTTTCTGCAGTTGTCTAATATAGTTCCCATTTCATGTGAACCAAACAAAAACAGAAATCCCCCGTACTGTAAGACTTATTTTAAATTATTTCATACAATACATGTTGATAATATTTACTCCTGATTCCTTCCCTTATCTCCTCCCACATCCACCCCCACCTCTACCCCTCCAACTCTGTTTCCTTGTTTTATGTTTTTTGTAAATACCTGGAATCTAGTTTTTCCTGCCAATAAACTTCTAGGTCTAGGGCCATTTGTTTAACTGCACTCAACCTACCATGAGCTACACCTTTAAAAGAAACATACTCTTCCGCTATGCTCCAGAAGCCATAAATATCCATTATTCCTCAGTTAGGGCAGGGGCTCATGAACATCTTCGCACGCACTTCATGCTAGAACGTTGATTGGCTTCATCTCGTACAAGTCTTGTATGGGCAACCTAAGCCTGGGGAGACGTGTGATTTTGTTTCTGAGCACTCCAAAGACACGGATTCTCTACACTCGAACCAGTTGTGAGTATCTGCGTTAACTAGTGTTCTCTGGACAAAGAATGTTCTGTGATGAGGTTTCGATAAGGGATACTAATCTAGAGACCATTCTGATACTGTCTCCATCTTCGCAGAGTAATGGTATTAGGTTCACTTTCAGGGCCTGATGACTTCACTTTTTTAAAGAACCATTCTACTTAGTTTTAATAGTATTTTTTTTCAATTTCATGCACATATACAAAATATTTCAATCTTATTCATCTCCCACTGCACACCCCAACTCCTCCCAGAGCCCATGGACCTCATCATCCTGTGTCCTTTTAACTTCGTGTCCAGTATCACTCTTATTCTCATACTTACTCCTTGCTCCCCACTGAATCTGATTAGCATTGTCCATACGCAATAGGTATAGGACCATCCACTGGACCATGGGACCATCCACTGGACCACGGGTAACCTGCTAGAAACCACAGCCTCAAAGAACAGTGACTTCTGTTCCTCAATCGCCTTCAACCATTGGTAGCTTCTCATCTGGGGTAGGTTCTTATAACTCACCTCGCTGACCAGTGCTGGACATTTGATGACCTTGACATCCTGAATGTCTGTGATGGTAACCACAACCACTGGTCCTTCATCTGGGCCATGACCAAAAGACACTGTTTCGCAACAGTCTCCTCAAATCTCTAGCTCTTAAAAATCTCCCCCCCCCTTTCCTGGCATTCCCTAAGGCTGGGAGGCTGGGAGATGGATGTAGATGACTGACTCATGCACAGGTGAGCACACATTACTCAGCTCGTTGACTAGCCGTGCATCCCCTCATCATCCACTACACACTGCAAAAGGAAGCTTTTTGGACCAGTATTGGACAAAAGCACAGCTCTACACAGATCTATGGATTTAAACATAAATACCGCCGAGGTAGTTTGAAAGTGTGAGCATTTCGTGAAACAACAGCGAGAGGTTACTCAATAGGGTCTATGACATCCCCAGCCATGTGCTTTTTACAGCCTTATAGTACCCTCCTTGGAGGTTCATGAACTCCTCCTGTAGAACAGTTCTAAAGTCCAATCAAAAGGTGGTTGGTTAACCACATAGCCATCATGCTGGATGCACCAGTGGGCACAACTTACTTGGACATTCGGGACTGAAGTATGCAGGACCCAGTGCTGAATGTGGCTATTTATGCCTTTTCTCCCCCAATGGCTTCCATAGCATCTAGCAGCAGTATGCAAGTTAGCCAGCAGGGAGAGCTTCTTCATTAGTTCGAGACTGGTTTCTCTATGTCCTGCAACAAAAGTGTGTGGTGTTTTCAGCAATAAGGTCTTCATATCTAGTTACGGTGGGTGGCCGAGAGGAATAATGGCCTGTGCTGTGCCTTGCTGACCCCCAGGTCGTTTGGGGGAGATGTCTTAAAGGGTCACTTAAAATAAGTAGACTTAAATGCTGGCTCATTCGTCAACTAACATAAAACTGTGGGGATTTAAATTTTCTGCACGAATGCTTTAATGTGTGCCAGAGAGCTTGATTCAGTAACAGTACAGCCATGGTGCAGAACAGAGTCGAAAAAGGACTAAGGGAGGAGATGGCAGAGACCCGAGCATGAGCCTGGCCGCCATTAATGCGCGCACCACCAAAACCCTATTGCATCTGGTCTCTGGATGCCTGAATGCGAAAGAGACCCAATTAGATTCTATCAAAAATCGCAGAGGTAATATGACCTCTTGGGAAATATCTTAAGATGTGATGGCAGCTGTGATCTAAGTGCTTTGATTAAGCATTGACTCAAAAAAAAGAAAAGAAAGAAAGAGGGAAGAAAAGGAAGGAGAGAGAGAGAGAGAGAGAGAGAGAGAGAGAGAGAGAGAGAGAGAGAGAGAGAGAGAGAGAGAGAGAGAGAGAGAATGCGATATTCTTTAGCAAAGCCCGCCACCTAGTGGCCACAACATGACTAACAAAGAACTTGGCTTTGACTCCATCGAAAAGACAGAGCCCTTGAGTGGAGTATGACAGTTGGATACAATTACCATCCTACCTTAAACAATGTTTTAAAAAATTAAATCTAGTTTTAACAGAGGAAGGTGTTCTAAAAACACATGAATCTCCCATCTTAGTTCTTCTATAAAATTTTTATCTCACCTATTCCCAAATCTTAATAACCTTTTCATCTGTCTGCAAGAAAGACAGATTCTGAGATTCAGAATCCTTTCCAGAATCTACGCATGATGACAGCCATGCATATTCCTCTTGCACTTTAGTTAACTACTACCCCTTGACATCATCAGCTGCAACAATAAGTTCACACGGAGTGACTGAGTTCATGGTGAATGATTTGGACTTCTTAAAAAGACAGTGTCTGACAGCTAGAATACGGCAAATACATAGGCGAATGCCAGCAGCAATCCACTGAACTGAGAACGGGACCCCCGTTGAAGGAATCAGAGAAAGGATTGGAAGAGCTTGAAGGGGCTCGAGACCCCAAAAGTACAACAATGCCAAGCAACCAGAGCTTCCAGGGACTAAGCCACTACCTAAAGACTATACATGGACTGACCCTGGACTCTGACCTCATAGGTAGCAATGAGTATCCTAGTAAGAGCACCAGTGGAAGGGGAAGCCCTGGGTCCTGGTAAGACTGAACCCTCAGTGAATGTGATTGTTGTGGGGAGGGCGGAGATGGGGGAGGGGGGGTTAGGGGGATGTTGGCCTGGAAACCGGGAAGGGGAATAACAATTGAAATGTTAATAAGAAATACCCAATTTAATAAAGATGGAGGAAAAAAAAGCAGTGTCTGACTCTTTAGCCTAGGTTGGCCAGGACCTCATGATATTACAGAGGCTGGCTTTGAATGTGAAGTGTTTTCCCTGTGTCTGCCTCCTTAATACTGGAACTACAGGCATGCATAAAGTATCATGCCCAGCTCACATGGCCTTTGTGTAGCGTTTTATGAAAAGAATGTTGGAAATTAATGAATGGGAGAGACTAAATGCCTCATACTTCATATTTCATAATATTTTCATGAAAGGTTGAATGACTGGAAGAATGGAAATAGTTTGTCCTTTGAAGGAACACAACACACACACATTGTATTTTTATTGAAATTAGAAAAATGCCTACATTCTCCCTGACATTTCATTTGGTTCTACTTGACTGTCTCTTGGACAATATTAGTCTACAATCCAAATAAAATGTGTTGCAAACACTTCACAGTGACTCAAATAACTAAGTTATTTTTTACCCGTGTGTAGAACATAGCCCAGCCTTTTATTAAAGACTTATGTGGATAAAAGCCTAAACTTCCCTGCAGAGCCACAGGGGTGTAAAGCACTCTGAAGGAGGCCTGCCCCATTTTAGATTTTAGAAATGCGTGCTGAGAAAGTGAGGGCAGGAAGAGCAAAAGCAAACGGATCGTCACAGTCTTTCATATGGCATTAAATCCTACCACGTCTCTACATCTCCTCTTGATTTTCTTAGACGCTTCAGATTTTACACATCCCAGACTGAACTGTGATCATACCCCTCTCAAACACACTCCCTTCTGTCTCTGTCTTGCAGCAAAAGGTATTTCTTTCCTCAATCTGGTTATAGAAACCAATACAAGTCATTTTTGATAACTGTCTTCGTCTTTCCTTTTATCCAGTAATCAAACTAATTATTTAAAAAAAAAAGCCAGACAACAACAAATAAGACCTAAGTGTAGAGTCTAGGAATGAATTCTTCTCCATGAAACAAGGCTCAGATCCAGTCAGAAAGTGAGGTCCAAGAGATGGCTCAGCACCTAAGAGCAGTTGATACCTTGCAGAGGACCTGGGTTCTGTTCCCGGCACCCACATTGTCATGGTTTGAATATGCTCGAATATACCACTCACCCATACGGAGTGATGCTCTTAGGAGGCGTGGCCTTGTGGGAGTCACTGTGGTGGTGCGCTTTGAGAAACCCTCCTCCTAGCGCTCTTCCAGCAGCCTTCAGATCAAGATGGGGAACTGGAACTCTCAGCTCCTTCCCCAGCACCGTGCCTGCCTGGATGCTGCCATGTTACCAGCATGATGATAATAGCAGACTGAACCTCTGAAAACTGTAAGCCAGCCCCAAATAAATGGCATCCTTTGTAAGGGTTGCCTTGTCCATGGCATCTCTTCACAGCAACGAAACCCTAACTAAGGCGCACATGGAGGCTCACAGCTATCCGAATCTCTAGTTCCAAGGGATACAGTGCTCTCTTCTTACTTTCAGATACCGGGCATACATGGTATACATACAACCATGCAGGCAAAACATTCACACACATAAAATGTTTAAAAAGATGCTATTTACCCCCAAACAGCCATCCCATTATTGTACCAGCACATACATCCTCCATGGTAGGTCAAGATTGTAGCTTGCAGGGTCCAGTCATGGATAAGACAAGTGATGTGTTTTCCTAACCCTGTGAAAGCTAGCCAACCAGCAGGAAGTGTCTTCCTAATATAGTCAAGGTTGATTGGTTATTTCCTGCAGCTGAAGTGTGAGGCGTCCTCAGCACGGGGGTCTTACTCTCTACTTACTGTGGACAATCAAGAGCAGTGGTAGACAGGCGCTGCTTTTGCAGACCTCAGAGGTTTCTTTGACTGATAACTTATAGGGAACTATCCCATAATTGTCATTTAATAACATGTTTTGCATTGTCTGCCCATGCAGAGTACCTCCATCCAAACCTCTTTCTAAAACTCGCGGAGTTGGAAACACGGTTCAGAGGTTTCACGGTGTTCTTCCAGAGGACCCCAGTTCAGTTCCCAGAACACTCACCACATGGCTGACAACTGACTCTAACTCCAGTTCTAGTGATCCAGGACTGTCTGCTGGCTTCTGGAGACACCTGCACTCAAGTGCACACGACCACACACAAACACACCGATGTACACGTAATTAAAACTCAAATCTTCTAAATAGATTTTAAAGAAGCATTTTGTAGTTATTTTCAAACTAGGGGACTTCCATGAGGCTTTTTCATAAATCCTCAGCGTTGGTTAGATTGCTCATATCTCAATCCTCTGTCCAATCCCTCCACCCCCATCCCCATCTCCGCTTAAACCTTCACTGCCAAATACACCCCTTCTTCCATATCACATGTCTTCTGCTATCCCCTCTGATATACTTTTTGATTGGGTTGTAAGATAGGAGGCCTCCACATGGCATCCATGTTGGTTTATGATCCCCTAGAGTATCTCCACTTCTCCTCTCTTCCCAACTCCCTCCCCACTTAAACCTTTCCACCTCCCCACTATCATTTGAGATAAAATTTACACACCAATTTGTACAGTTGAAGTTAAAACCCAAAGGGGAATTTGTCCCCCTAACAATTCTGTACTTTTACAGCTAATTCAACTTTATGATTAATTTTATGATACGTGTTCTTTTGATTATTTTTATTTATATCAAATTCCAGTAAATTTTTAATCTTTATAGCACATATCTAAAAGATTTTGGTTTTTTACATTTACGGTTATGTGTACATATGTGTATCTGTGGGTGTGTGCGTATATTAGTATCAATATCCTTTGAGTCTAAGAGAGTATTGGAGCCCTGGAGCTGCTGATACGGTTGCTCTGAACAGAATGTGGGTCCCCTGGAAGGACAGAAAAATGCTCTTAACTCCTGAGCCATCTCTCCAAAAGAAGCCAAAGAAATTACTTTTGAAATATTTGTACAAACAGTATTTGCTGGCTAAGATGAGTTTTGTAGTTATGTTATATTTTGAAACAGAAATATGCCAAGTAAGAAGATGGGTCATTGTATTAATATCGAAATACCAATAAACAGAATATTCAGGAACAAACCATATTCAAATATATATTGGAGAATATCACTATTCAACACTCATATTTAATACTCATTAAATTAAAATACTCTCACATATGTAATAATGAATGAAGCAGATGCATTCTAGAATGAAGACATAAGCAATAAATTATATAAATTATAATTTATATAAATTAAATTATATAAATTAAAATCTCATCTGGTCTTTGCTGTATGTAAAATATAATAATGCATACAATGAAATAATAGGACATTAATTATTTGATAGTATAAAATTATAGTGGTACAATTAATTAACTAATTAACTTAAAATTAGATCCATATTTTGTGCCAAAACTAATTAAAGAGCTGAAGATAGCCTGACTTGAAAACAGTATTGGCCATTCCACAAAACATAGGAAGAATTAAAGATGTGAGAAAGTTTCTAGAGGAATAGTCACAGGCCAGTGTGATGGCTCAGCAGATAAACTTGCTTAGTCTTTACTGTGCAAGCCTGACAACTACATTTCAACCCACTGAACCAACTTTTGAATTGCGCACACACACACACACACACACACACACACACACACACACACACACAGACACACACCGTGCAGCACACAAAGAAAAAGCACAGTGTAAAGGCAGAAGGTGATAGCTATTTTAAAGTGTTATAGCTCATACCAACAGAAGAAGTCAAATGGAACCAAGTGTTGTGAAAAAGTTAATGTAGAAATATAAAGAATTAGAATATCATATAAACCGTTCATACGAACCATAAGACTATTGCAATAAGCTGAGTGTATTTGTATGTATAAGGACATGTAAGTAAAGGTGATAAAAATTATAAAGGATATTTGTAAAATACTAAATACACAAAATCTCCATATGGCAACAGCAGTGGAGACACTGGTAAGATATTTAGTCAAGTTGAAAAATAAAACGCATGGTGCATAAGATTCCTTGCTATCTGAATCAAACAGTGTGAGCCGTCCATGTAAAGACTAGCCCTGCCTCCTCCAGGGCAATGCCCACAGATGCGTGCTGGTGACAGCACACCAGTGTTGTCTTCAGGATCCTTATAGGGATCTTTGTGCTTCAATATCCCGGGGCTTTGGGCTGAGCCTGAACTCTGTCGCTTGTGAACAGTGTGTCCTTTACCTGTCATTACATCTTAGACTCTGTTTCCTCTCTTGACGAACCAAGTGAGACCAACCATGGTGCTGAATTTCTAGCGAGAATTAAATAATTCCGTGGTGATGGGTGGAGGCTGCTGCCTGTTTAAAGCTTTCAGTCAAGAAAACCAGCTGTTTCTGCCCACTTGTGCCTGCACAGTACAGTACCTGAAGTACTAGGTGCAGGGACCTTTTCAATGATTCTGTTCCATCCTCAAAAGACATTCCAGGACTTTCAAAAAAAAAATCCCACTATACTAAAAAGAGAGTTCATTTTTGTCTTAGGATTTCCATTGCTGTTAGGAGACACCATGACCACAACAGCTCTTTTAAAGGAAAGCATTTATTAGAGGCTTGGTTATAGCGTCAAAGGTTTAGCCTGTTGTCATCATGGCGGGAAGCATGGCGGCATGCAGGCAGACATAGTGCTGGAGAAGGAGCTGAGAGCTCTACAGCTGGATCAGTGGGTAGCAGGACAGAGGGAGAGAGACACTGAGCTCGACTTGAGCATTGGAAACCTCAAAGCCCACCCCCTACAGTGAACACACTTCCTACCAACAAGGCCACACCCTTTAATACCTATCAATATCACCAATCCCTAATAACTAAGCCTGCAAATATATGAGCCTGTGTGGCTGTCCCCATTCAAACTATCCCATTTTGGAATCACAGATGTGTGGTTTATGTCTTGGGAGTCTTAGAGAATATCACCATTGAATTCAACAATAAACTTTAGACATCAAAATTTTACCCTCGAACAGAAGTCATTTCCAAAGCAAAATGAGGGTCATTTTACGTTTTTGTCCCAATTCTCATGTGCCAGTGCCTGTAGGTGCCCTGAACAACACGATTTCTAATATGCAACACGATTACTTAGAGAAAGTCACTGTACATAGTCGGGTGGAAACTATTCTGACACTGCAAAGTACGTGCCAGCCTTTTTCTCCCTGTGAGTTTTGATTTCAGTATATTTAAAGTTATTTTGAATTTTTCAACAGCCTTGTGGATGCGTTCATCAGTCGTAAATGAAAGGACTTGAGACTTAGGAGCTGGTGGGTACAGAGTCTTCCAGAAGGCATAGAACACTGTAGTAGGCTCTAAAAACGTCTCCGTCTTAATCCCTGAACATGTTATATTACTTGCTAACAAAGAGCATTTTGCAGAGATGATTAAGAGTCTTAAGCTAGAAAAAGGTGGTTGTATATTGTCCAGTCAGGTACGGTATAAACACAAGAGATTTTCCATGCCGGCAAGGGAAGCTGAGCCCCAGTAGGCAGCAACAGAGAAGAGGAGAAGATGCTGTTGGCTTTGAGGATTGAAAGGATCCTAAACCAAGAGTGGCTAAAACATGGAAAAGTTCGATTCTTCCCAGAAGTCTCCATTAGGGACCCCTTGACCTTTTCCTGGATGAGAATCCCTTAAGATTCTGGGTTCCAGCTTGTGAAATATTGTTTTCAACACAGATGCTGATGAAACTGGCGTGTAGTACGCTATAGATGCTCACAGGTAGTGTATAGAAATACCAGCTGTGTCTACAGCATGCAGATGTCTACAGGCACTGTAGCAGATGCCTTCCGACAGTGTGTGGGGATTCCACTTGTGTCTACAGTGTGTAAGGAGATGCCTACAGACGGCTGCAGAGATGGCTCAGCGGTTAAGAGCACTGGCTGCTCTTCCAGAGGTCCTGAGTTCAACTCCAAGCAACCACATGGTGGTTCATAACCATCTAGAGATATCCATGAGATCCGGTGCCCTCTTCTGGCCTGCAAGCATGTATATAGGCAGAATGCTATATACATAATAAATTAATAAATCTTGAGGGGGAGAGGGAGAGAGGGAGATGCCTACAGGCAGTGTGGAGGAATACCGCCTGTGTCTACAGTCTGTGATATTTGATAAGGGAAACACCGCAAAGAATCCTGCAGCGTTGTACTTATTTCATCTTTTTGGCCAAACAGAACACAAAATATGCCTTTAAGTTCAAAGAAGCCTCAGGCAGAAATGAGAAGGGGCCTTGATTCCAAGTCCTTCTGCCCTCCAACAAGATCATGCACAGGGCAGATAACGGGGTCTGAAACAGGGATTGAGACTTAGATGCCCGGGGAGATGAATACAGGGTTGGGAGGGCATTTGTATTCTCTTGTATGGTCAGACCACCCCTCCATGTTTATTCTGAGCTAGTTTTTAAGTTTTCAGAGTCCCCCATAACCAGAAGAAGAGAGCCAATCAGTAAATACAAATGGGTAGGTGCTGGGGACCAGGTGAAGAGAGCTGGAGTAATGATGGGAACAAGCCCCAGAGGCTGATGGGAGCAGGAGGAGAACACAGGGGAGGGGAGGGAGGTTACAGGGGTGTGGGGGATAAATGAGTCCAAAGTACAACGGCGCACGTGCATGAAAATGCTGTCCTCCAAACTGCTGCTCTGTACGACAACTTAAAATCCAATTTAAAAAACAGCGTTGGTGAAAAAAATGGAGTCTGAATGGCAAAGTGTTGATTATTAAAATATTCAACAAAGATATTAGAACAAAAACTACTGTTTTGGTTTTTTTGTTGTTTTTTTTTTTTTTGTTTTTTGGGGGGTTGGTTTTTTGTTTTGTTTTTTTTTGTCAAAAAGAAATTTAAAAAGACAGTGAAAATAAAGAATGTTCTGTGGACTTTTCCGTTCTTTTAATACAGAGAAGAAAATAGCCTTCTGGCAAAAGAATAAATGAATAAAATAAAAATAATAAATAAAAACAGTGAATGTCTTGGCAGCCCCAGGGTGTGGTAAGGCTTAGGCGACAGGCAGCCTAAGCCATGCGTTCATGTCAGCTGGTTTTCTGTTACTGTAACAAGTATCTGAGGCTGTTAACTTATGAGAGAGAGGGTTAAGGCTCGGGATCTGGCTCAGTAGGGAAAGTGCTTGCTGCCTAGGATCCTCAGCCTGCCTGGGATCCAGGAAGATGGGGCTCGCCTGCCAGCCTGGCACTGCAGGGGGGAAGCAGGTGCTTATGCTTCCATGAGCAGCCAGACAAGCCAAGATGGCAACTTCCAGGTTCAGCAGAAGACCCTGGCTTAAAAAATACAGCGGTCAGTAATATAGGAAGACACCCAACATTGACGTCTGGCCTCTACTCGGGTACACATAAAAATGTGCACACACACACACACACACACACACACACACACACAGCGCCATACACACACACAGCCATACACACACACACAGCCATATACACACACACACAGCCACACACACACACACACAGTCATACTCACACACACACAGCCATACACACACACAGAGACACACACACAGCCATATACACACACACACACATACACAGCCCCCCACACACACAGCCATAAACACACACACACACAGACACATAGCCACACACACAGTCATACACACACACACAGTCATACACACACACACAGACACATAGCCACACACACAGTCATACACACACACACAGTCATACAAACACACAGACACACACACAGACACACACACACACACACAGAGCCATACACACACACAGCCATACACACACACACAGCCATACACACACACACAGCCACACACACACACACACACACACACACACAGTCATACACACACACACACAGCCATACACACACACAGAGACACACACACAGCCATATACACACACACACATACACAGCCCCCCCCACACACAGCCATAAACACACACACACACAGACACATAGCCCCACACACAGTCATACACACACACACACACAGTCATACACACACACAGACACACACAGAGCCATACACACACATACACACACACACAGACACATAGCCACACACACAGTCATACACACACACAGACACACACACAGACACACACAGAGCCATACACACACATACACACACACACACAGAGCCATATACACACACACAGCCACACACACACAGTCATACACACACACACAGCCATACACACACACAGACACACACAGAGAGACACACACACAGCCATATACACACACACACACATACACAGCCCCCCACACACACAGCCATACACGCACACACACACACACACACAGACACATAGCCACACACACAGTCATACACACACACACAGAGTCATACACACACACACAGTCACACACACACACACACACACACACGCACGCACGCACGCACGCACGCAAGCAAGTTCTGAGCTGTGACCGGTTGACTCTGCTCACTTTGGGACCTGTGATCAGACAAGTTATCATACGGTCATAAGGCAAGCAAACTTGCAAACTTGCTCTCTTTGCCAGGCAGTGATAAGTATGAAAAAAGTAGATAAGAATGAAATGGAATGATGTCGTAAAAACTATTTTAAAAATCCTAGGGTGGGGTTTCTTCCCACCTTAGACCACTTATGTTTATGGATGAAAGACACACACACATAGCCTTTGGACCCCTTCCAAAGTAATGTAGATCAGACATAACAGGGGAAGGCCCGACAAGATAAAAATAGAATATACTGAAGGGAGAAAGCCACCATGGGGTAAGAGGAAAGAAAACGTGGCCATGTGGGCTGGCCAATTAGAACTAAGAACAGCTCAGATAAAACACAGTAAATAGTAATAATTCGATGTTATCAATAGGAAAATAGATTGTAACAACATGGAGGGTAGACAATTGCCCAGTTATTGTGCTGCTTAAGACATACTTAAAAGTATTAGTCTGTGTGTGTCTTTCATCCGGGAGCATAAATAGTCGAAGGCAGGGAAGAAAATCCACAATGGGATTTTTTAAAATATTTCTTTACTATATAACGAAAGGAATAAGACCCCAAGAACCCTTGCACGTACACCTCCAGTGACCTAAATGCCTTTTATTAGGCCCCTCCTAAAGGTCTTACCACTTTCAAACAGTACCAGCATGTTGTCCAAGTCCTAAGCACGGGGACCTTTCAGGGATAGTTAAGATTCGATCTACAGCAGGATTTAACTCTCCAGCTCTCCTTGGACTGCTTAGGATTGAAGTCTGGCTCAGCTCCTCTGTCTGTATGAAATTAGCATATTAGTGAGACTCAGGGCTATACGATATATCAGTGCCCTCTGATAAATGGGCACAAAAGTACTAACTTCAAGAATTGTTGTGGAAAGTAAAAGAAACATTGTAAAGTGCTTACCGGTAAGAAACCACCATCCTCAACAAAAATCTTGGAGAACCTCAAAATTTTGAAAGAAGGAATCAGAGAACCCTTATTTTTCTATTTCTTTCTCCTGTACTTTCTCATGTTGAGACAAGATATCGTTCGGTAGCCCAGAGTGGCCCAAAGTCCACCATCCTCTTGTTTCGGCCTCCAGAGTGCTAGGACCATGCTAACAATGAAGGGACCTGTTTTGTTTCTTATTTGTTTAAAAAAATATATGAGGGGTGTGGTTACATGCAGATGTTTCTATTTATTTCATTATTAAATAGTAATAGGTGGACTCGGTATTCATCTCCAATTCAGCTTTATTCAACTGAAATCCTATTAGCTCAAAAGTCCTTGTGAAATCAGACCCCATTTTAATATTTTTTAAAGATTTATTTTATTTATATGAGTAGGTACACTATAGCTGTCTTCAGACACACCAGAAGAGGGCATTGGATCCCATTACAGATGGTTGTGAGCCACCATGTGGTTGCTGGAATTGAACTCAGGACCTCTGGAAGAGCAGTCAGTGCTCTAAACCACTGAGCCATCTCCCCAGCCCCCATTTTAATATTTTTATTCTTCCTTCCTCCATTTCCTTCTTCCTTCCTTTCTCCCTACCTCCTGGGTACATGTCTGTCTGTCTGTCTGTCTGTCTGTCTGTCTGTCTGTATGTATGTATGTATGTATGTATGTCTTTATCTCTTGTGAATTTCATTTACCACTCATGAGTACAATGTTAAGGTCTCCTTTAGTCTGGGCTGATGTCAAACTTGTAGTTATGAATGGTCCAGAAACTTGATTCACTTCCTTCTGCTTCCTGTGTGTACCATCACACCCAGCTCCTGTAACATACCTGATTATATTAAATGTGGCCCACACAAGTAGACTTTGGGCTAGTTGGCTTGGAGGATCCCTTCAGGTCCTTCAGTCCTTCCCCTAGCTCTTCCATAGGAGGCCCCTGGGCTTACTCCGATGGTTGGCTGTATCTGCATCTGTATTGGTCAGATGCTGGTAGAGCCTCTCAGGACCAGTCATACCAGGCTCCTGTCAGCAAGCTCTTCTTGGCATCAACAATAGTGTATGGGTTTGGTGTCTGTAGATGGGATGGATCCCTAGATGGGGCGATCTCTGGGTGGCCTTTCCTTCAGTCTCTGTTCCATTTACAGAGGGTCAAGAAACTGAATATAAATATGTAGCAATTGTGGGGAGAGGGTAGAGAACTGAGGGTAGCCACTAGAAAGTTCCAGCTGCCAGGGAAGCAAGAGTCTCCCAGGACCCAACAGGGATGACTTTAGCCGAAATACCCAACAAAGGGTCGGTAGAACCTACAGAGACCAACTCCACTAGCTAGGCGTGCCCTCCCCCCCCCCCAGTTAAAGGATGGGGCCACTCCGATTCAAAATTTTGAAACCCAGAAATGTTCCTGTCGGAAGGATAGACAGAACTCTGCAATAAGGGACTAATAAGCCCTTGGAGTCACCAGGGCTGGGTGTTACTGCCACCTTGTGGTCATATCTTTTTCTTTGACTCAGCCTCTGAGTCCCCATCCTCATTCTGACACCATCCTGGACCTTGTGACCCTCCTGCCTCTGTGCCACCACAACCGGCGGACAACCATCCTCTTTCTGTCCTCCCAGAAAAGGAACATCTCCATGCATGGTGACCTGAGCAGGAACCCATGTAAATCCAAACACAGCCAAGGGCTGGGTCAGTAAAGGTCTTCAGCCTGGGAAGTAGACTACATGCCCCAGTTTTCCTTAGAATTGCTCCTGTTGGCCATGAACAGTAGGATGCAAACTGTTCAGTGCTAGGAATTATGAATTCCTCCATGGTACCTTCCAAGAAAGTCAATACTGGGATTTTAGGCATGTTTACTGATAATGCCAAAATAAATTTATTCTCATATTGCACCCAGGTTGAAGTGTTTAAGATGTCATTAACAATGGGACTTACAAACAGTTGATGTTTCTTACAGATATGAAACCTGGGAAGAAAGTACAAGTTCAAAGCTGATATGGTGTCTTCTCAAGACCCATTTCCTGGTTTACGGGTGGCATATTGCTGTGACCTCATACAAAGCGTAGTACATGGAGGGCTCTTTAGGGGCCCTCACATAAACACACTAGTTCAGTTCTTGAGAGGCCAGTCCTGGTGATGTCAGCACCACATAGATCATACCTTTGAATACTGTGTTGGTCAGGTTTCAGCATGTGAGCTTAGCATATATATTCAAATGACTGAATTGATCAGAGATGTGACATAGAACGAATTGTCAGTTTGGGGGCAGGGGATATAGCTCAGTGTTGGAGCATTTGTCCAGTGATACCTTGGACTCTGTCCCCGCTCTGGGAAGACTTATCAGCTTCAGCTTTGAAATTCAGTAGAAAAATTCTGCTGCTCCAAAATCAACTAAGTTGACGTCAAAACACACGTGAGATGCTATTTATGGAGGGGTGAAGGTGTTTGTATCAGGCATAGTGAGTTCAACTTTTCAAAGAATGAAGATTTGCAGTTTAATTATTTTTTTGCCTTGGTGGCTGTGTGCTTCTTATATGAGAATAATAAAAGGCTTCTGTGGCCTGAGTGTGAAATAATTGGACTGGGATACTAGACCTGGAGTTCTTCACACCTAATCAGAGGACTCCCCCTGGATTCCTCCATGTCTGCTCTTAAAGTGGAGAAATGTTTTCCTATTCCAGCTAAACTTCCTCACTGCATGTTCACATGGCTACATCAGACAGTGGGAAATGAGAGTTTCTTACCCATTTCATCTTAACAACGAGTTCGACTGGTAGGTAACATGCTTTGGATGTGAAATGTCCCCAGGGAAACATGTACTGGCACCTGAGTGTTGAGCAGCACTGTCCAGAGTGTATTGGGTCACAATGACTTTCAATACACTAACCTCTGATGGCTTCACTGTTGAAGGGACTACAGGAAAGTAGTGAGTATTGTATTGTAGATCGGTTGGTCTAGCTGCAGAAAGTGAGACTCTCACTCTCTCCGACTCTGTCTCTCACACACTCTATCACTCAATCTCTCTCTCTCTCTCTCTCTCTCTCTCTCTCTCTCTCTCTCTCTCTCTCTCTCTCTCTCTCTCTCTCTCTCTCATTCCTGTCCACTCTAAAGAACACATCTTTTTCCCACTATGCTCTTCTGCTATAACGTATCTGCCTCCTCACTACAGGCCTCCTCAAACACAACCAGGTCAACCCCATATACACTGAAGTTCCTGAAGTTCCTGACTCACAGCACCAAAGAACGTCCTTCCTCCTGCAGCTGGTTCTCTTGGGCAATGTGTCTTCACGACTGACACACTGGAACATCTTTACCAGGAGTTGACTTCTCTAGTCAACTCAGAAGAGACTGATCTAATTTGACGTGTCTGCTATTGCTCTAAGAATCCCTCCTGTTCTGTGATCTCATATGCTTTCTCTTTTTTTCCAGTTTCTCATCCCTCACCACCAGCAGATCATCAGTGTTCTCCTTACTTAGGCCCCTTGGTGTATTAGACATTCAGCTGTCTGCTCCCCTCTCCCTCTGGCTATTGTTCCCAAGAAACACCAAGCCAGGCTGAATCTGATACTCATTGACTTGGCCCTTGAACTCCATCACATGAGCATAATAGGTCACGTTGGAAACATCAGCATAGGGGAACTTTTATGCAGATATTAACACGTATTTGATACTGTACTCAATATCATCCACCTTTTGTCTTTTCAGTTTGCCTAGCCCATCTACAAGACCATTCCTGAGAATCCCTCCTTGACCTCTGGTGCCCAACACTTTCCTCTTTCTGCTCTCATTTAACGACCTTTCTCCTGACTTCATCAGAGAAAAGGACACCTCTGAAAAGACCTTTTAGCACCTGTCATTAAGTCAGGATTCTCTGCCTTCCTTTGAAGTGAATGAATGACTTCACATTACAGTGGATGAATGAAGTCAGTCTACTCATTCAGTCAATGTGCATGGTGTCTCATCCCCTCTGGACCACCATGGACTTTCTTCTACAATTATCTGTGATCTCTCTTGAAGCATCTCTTATTTTACTCTAACCTGTAACAGCTCTGCTTGGTTCCATATCTTTCTACAGACATGCCTTGTATGCTAAGTAAGATCTTCCTGGAAAAAAAAAATGTATCAGTTGACTCTATTTCAACAGACTTAAATTTTTTTAATGTTAATTTTACTTACTGGCAGGGGAGGCTAGTACATGTGTACTGTAGCTTGCATGTGGAGTCAGAGGACAACTTTTAGGAGCTGGTTCTCTCCTCCCACCATGTGGGTTCTGGGGATCAAACTCCAGCATCAGGCTTGGTAGCAAGCACCTTACCTGCTGAGCCATCTTGGTGATTCTTGGTACTTTTGGCCCAAACTCTCATTGAATTCCTCTCATCTACAACCATGATTGATATCCATATGTTGAGATCTGATACTCAATCTGTGGTCTATATCTCATTTGACTTCCCTTTGGTTTTCAACCAAAGAAATCATTTCCCATATCTTACCAGACTCTTGGCTGCTGCAGTCACTTGTTAGCTGAAGCCAGTCTTGGGTCATCCTTGTTAAGAGTTTCCCTAAGGCTCATGGTTTTAAAGACATCTCTGTGCTGCCTTCCACATGCACCTCTGTGCCCACAGCTTTCTTTTGAAACCTGAAGTCATGCAATAAATTATCTAACTGATCTCACTGCATTGATAGTCTATAGACTTTTAACTTAATATTTTTTTAAGATAGAATCTCACTAAGTAGTCCTGGTTGGCTTAAACTCACCACATAGACCATGCTAGCCTCCAACTCATGAAGTTCTGCCTGTCTCTGCCCTGCGGGTATGGGAATTCAAAGCATGGACCACCACATCTGACCATACATTCTACAGAAGTTTTTCAAAATTAACTTTCCCCAAATTATTTTTGTTTCCCTTTCAAGTCAGCTTCTCCCTGAGGGTCCCTTTTAGGAAGTGGAGCTGACATACACAGAGTTGTTAAGCTCATGTATCCCCTTTCAAGCCCCAACTTGCTGTATTATTGTCTCGTGCAGTATGAATCTATGGGTCCTATCACTTCTGACATCACAGTATATTCAGAATCAAACCATCTTTCAAGACTTCTCTCCAACAAATACCCTAGATGAAGGCCTTCTCTCTTAACTGAGCAATTGTGGTAGTCGAACACACCATCTTTCTGGTGTGTTTAGCTTCTTGAAGTCCCTGCACAGCATGCATGATGCCACTGCTGAGATATCAGTCAGTGTTGTTTGTCCTTCACAAACTCACCCATGGCTTTCACTCACAGACAGAGTCCTGTTGCTGTAGTGATGGAATGACACTGACCGATTCCAACCCTGGCCGTTGGAGTAGATGAAATCACAACTCCCTTACTGACCAGTTCCTCTATGACAGTGGTGTACACTCACCTCTGGCACTCGTCTCATGCTTTCTTCTCTTGATCTCATGTCTTATTCATGTACCATAGTCTATCCTTACCTTCCACAGATGCCTTACATGAGACTGGAACTTAGTCTTCCTGTCTGTCATTCCCACCCTTCTTCCCAAAATACATCGAAACTGCAAGTCGGTGTTTAAAAATACATGTCCCTGTTTTCTTTACCTGCATAGCACCACAGGAGCAGAGAGTTTCCATTGTCCACTTGTGTATCTGTGGCCCAGATAGTTTTTATTGTCAACTAGGCACAACCTTGTGTCACTAGGAAAGAGAGAACCTCAACGAAAAAATAGCCTCAATTAGATTGGTCAGTCCGTGAGAGCTCATCTTGATTGATGTGTAAAGTGGGGAGGCCCAGCCCACTGTGGGTGGCACAATCCCTTGGCATTTGACATAGAGATTCTGCGTGGCCTACACCCATAGGCCCATAGGCTGTGAGGTGCTAAGCATTTAGGATGTCCACACAAGATTTGTCTTTTGAGTATGCTTGGTTTATTACACAGTTTTGAGTAAGCTCAGTTATTTACACAGGCATTCCTTATTATATCATACTAATATAAAAGTGAAACAGACATCTCACCAAGTGGGGAACGTGGACAGGACATGCTGTAGGGTTCTATTTGGGAAGGTTTTCCTGTAAGGTAAAGCTTGAGGCTCAACTCACATTCTCTACCCCCCTACACCTCACCCATCCCACACATTCCCATGACGTCCTTCAGCTGTAGCTGGATGGGAGGATAGCACTAATGGCAGTCCAGAAACTCCTTAAGAGCTCTGGCCAGCCAGTACTGACAAGCCAGCATCTGTGAGCAGAGTGACAGCTCTGAATGCTTAATGGTTGCTGAACCCAGGACACTGTACAGTCCCAAGTCTTCTTGCTGACGAGTGTCAACAGAGGACAGAGAAGCTGTCTCTGGAGTACTAGCACTGTGATCCTAAAGGCCATTCCTAAAGTCCCAATGTTTGCATCATTTACTGGGCTTTGCATGGATCAGGGCTCACAGCTTGAGGCTGGTTCACCAGCTTATCAACACCACCTAGGGGTTAGTTGCTTAGCATATCAAGGACTGCCTGGAGCTTGCTTTTAAAGCCTAGTTCTTATCAGAGTTGCCTGGTGACAAGCTCCCATTTTACAGGCATCACATTAGTCCAAATCATACAAAATAGCTTTTAAGTCACACAAAATGGTTTCACTTATGTTCCTACCGTGTGGAGCTGGGCTGCCTAAGAACACACTAGTTTAACCTGAGGCAGAGAGCGAGCCAGTAAGCAGTGTTCCTCTGTGATTTGTGTTTCAGTTCCTGCCTGACTCCCTGCTATGTCTTTTCAGTATCGAAGAGTTTTATAATGTATCGGACAAAACAACAGTTAGTGAGACCTCATTATGTATTAACAAGGTATTTTGAAGAAAAAGGAAATGCAATGATTTTAAAAAGGGTTAGTTTTCAGACTTAAGACTACTAGAAAGAGAAATCCGGTATGAAGTGTGTGGCAGTATGGGAAATATTTGCTCATGAGAGTCTAAGCAATATATAAACAAAAAAACTTTGACTGTCATGGATATTTTCTGTGCCAGGGTGGAGGAACCAGGGACAGGAAGATGGTGAGTTCAAGGCCATCCTAGGCTATGTTGAGAAATGGACTCCTAATAGGGAACGTGTGGATTGTGTCAAACTATCTTGTACTCAAGCACATGCCTTGACATAAACTGTCCATCAACTATCTGTCGTGTGTGTTTGTGTGTGTGTGTGTGTGTGTATGTGTGTGATAATATCCACTGTATCCCACACATGTGAGTTACATACTGAACCAGACCCAGCGTAATCCAGCAAGGCATGACTTCAATCTTCTAACAGTATTTAAATTACTCCAAGAATACTTGGTTTTACATTAGGATAGGAACTGTAAGACTTCCATTTTGAGTAAATGGACTTCTACAAAGCAGACTTTACAGAGAAATGACCATGGCAGGTATGAATACCTACCTGCGTATTTTCTTTTTCTTTAGGTGCCTGGCTAAGAACATTGGGTCATCTGCACTAATAATAGAGATTTAGCAGTCTTTAATCTCACTCCTCTGTAAACTGAAGGCATGCACACCTACACTTCTGTTTCATTTTAACTCCCATATACGTGGGATCCTCTAGAATACCATCCTGAAGACCCACTGTGCCACAGAGACAGGGTAATAATGTTAGACTGTCTTCACAGCTCTCTTAACCAGAGATGGATCGGGTAAATTTCCTCTGTCTTTTATCTTATCACTTTCGAAATGAGTCCTCTAGATTTATAGAGCATTTCCAAGCAGTGGTATGGAAAACTAATCTTTTTACCTTTAGCCAGAATTAAGATCAAAGATTTAGCATGACAAACTACTTGGGACCACCATAGGAGTTTTGCGTAGGAGCAAGATCAAGGATATTTAGAAGCAGACCAAGTTTTTGCTGGGCTTTCTTTCTAAACAGCTGCCCTTCTGTGCCGTCTCCAGCCCTCATTTAAAGGTGCAGTGCCATTGTGCATAAGCCCCACCTCTTCCCTAAGTCTGGCTTACTCCAAAGGTGCTCAAGGTACCTCCTTCTGTTTGTCCCACTCTCTGGATCTTCTCAAGGCCAGTGGGTGCAAGGAGGAAGGACAGAGAGGGGAATGGTAGGATCCGTTTGCTTCAACCATTGCAAGCTGATATGATCAGGCTTCTCCTGAACTGTTTTTTTGTTTCATCATCACCTCCGGCCAGTTATATGTCCCTGTTGAATGGTCATAAGGTCATTCCCATGTAATATGTATCAGAAGCTCATGATAAGTAATAGTATTCTTTGGGGTTGGTTATTTTTATTTTATTTTTTATTTCTCCCTTATTTTTTTTCCTTTTTCCATTGATTGATTTTGTTAACTTCATAATATATATATAATGAACGAGTGATTATTTTGTGTCCCACTCTCTCCTATCTCCTTCTCATTCCTAATGCGCGTGCACACACACACACACACACACACACACACACACACACACACACACACACCACTAACGCACACAGGTGCATACACTCACAAGCAAGTGCACACACATACATCAATCCCTTATGGCCCATTTAGTTTATCCAGGGCCATCTATGTCGCCATTGGATTGGAAGCACCCCTGGAACCTGGTCGTATAATTGATGGGTACAGGACTCAAGTGATGATTCCCTTCCTCCCTCAAAGTGGCAATGAAATTAATTTAAGAACAAAGACTCTCTTCAGGGTGAAAACCCTGGGGTCCTAGAGAGGGAATAGGTGAAGGACATCCAACCTCATTTAAATCCTACCTCTACAACTGGGGAGCTGTGCTGTGTTAGCCTAATCACTCACCTGAGATCTGATTATTCTTTTGCCATCTAGGGGTGAACAACGTTAGTCTTTGTAACAGTTTCTGGACTGAAGGAATCATGCTCACCCTCTGCACCACTCTTGTCCTAACTTTCCCTTTACACTTGACTCATGCCAAACCTGTGAGTATGGCGTGAGGCTCCTTCTGCCTCACTCCCCTGAGTATCTTACCAAATGCCATTTGGTGTGAGACACTTATCGTCCTCTGAAGGTCAGTCTGAGAAACAGCCCTTTAAAGCCCGCTGTGGCATTTCCCGTCAGGCCTGTCAGGAACACTGCCTGTGCCTTTACAAGATGTTCCTTTTTATGGGACTTCAGGAGAATTTGGTGTCTGCTGTGAGTGCCAAGCAGTGTGGCGCTGCTGAGCATTGGGTTTATTTTAAGCTTATGGCCAGTAAATTATGTAACTGACCGAGTTTCCCTTTTTGAGTTGCCTGCTAGAAAGCTTACAGGAAGATTCACGGCTCATCTGGAGGAAGTATACTGGTCATCACAGGGTGTTCCAGTCTTTATTTCTATGTCTGTGGCCCGCCTCCATCTTTGTTGTTCTTTTATTGTAACTCCTTTTATATAATTTAAACATTATTTTAAATTTATTCATGAGAACTTAGCCCACTGTAGAGTAGCATATGGAAACCGCAAACTCAACCCTTAGTACTAACACAAACTATTCTTTCAAATTTCCTTAAATGGTTTCTCAAGTTTGGTGAGAGGAAGGAAGAACGTTGGAAAGGGAGAGAGAGAGAAGATATGGGTTATATCAGTGTCACTTGCTATAACTCCTATAGTTATGAAATGAGTTAATTTTCATAGAATGGTACTAGTTGGGTTTACATAATAAGTTTCAGGCCAACCAGGACTACATAGTAATCCCACACCTCAAGACAGGGAGGGATCTAGTGATATAGAATGAATTTTCTCATGAGTAAAACTTTTCAACAAAAGGAAAGAAAGCAGTTTGGATAGTGTGTGTTTATAGATCACAAAGATGGTTTGGAAAACTACTAGTAAAGAAGCCATGTAAAGGCTGGTTGACGCTGTTCACTATAGGGGCAAGTGGCTGCCAGTTTATTAGGGGGTAAATAAACTATTGTGTGCTCCTCCAGGGTTGGCTTGTAAAATTACTTTTTATCTGGCACAGAACAAGATGGAGAAAAACAATAACTTGAAATTCTGAAAACCTTACCCTGCCTGGTTTTGAACAATTAACTCACGATGCTTTGGTGTGCTGGTGAAACTTGACTGTTGACTTCATTGAGAGAGCTTTGAAGCTTACTTAGTAAAGTGCTCCCTTGGGTGTGTCCGGTAGCATTTCCAGGGAGAATTAACTAAGAAGACAAGACCTACTTTGAATGTGGAAGGCCCTGTCTCATACATAGAGATCTGGGTGGGATAAAGGGAGAGAGAGGAGGAAGCCAGCAAAGACCAACCCCACCTCCGACCCCATCTCCCTGTTTTCTCTCCTCTTTTTCTCTCCCTCTTCCCCTCTCACTCTCTCCTACTTTTCTCCTTCTCCCTCTCTTCCTCTTTCCCTCTCTTCTGCTATGATGTGAGCTACCCTGCCTTCATATTTTCCTTGCCATGATTGACCAAAACCTCTGAAACTCTAAGCCAAAGTAAATAATTATTTCCTTTAGGTTGTTTTACTCAGTTATTGGTCACAGTGACAGAAATGTGACAAAGTTCCTTCATTTATAAACTAGAAGTAAATCAGAACTTAGGCTACAGGAATTGTAAGAATCACCTGTGTCAAGTTTCTAGCCTACTTTACGGACTGGAGCCTAGTGGGAATCCATGTGTCAGCTGTTATTCTTCTTTCTCTTTTCTATTTGAGCAAAGGATTTCAAAAAGTGTTGAATTTGGGGTCTGGGGAGGTGGTTCAGTGGTTAAGAGTACTGGCTGCTCTTCGAGAGGGCCTGAGTTCAATCCCCAGCAACCACATGGTCGCTCACAACCATCTGTAGTGGGATCTGTTACCCTCTTCTGGTGTGTCTGAAGATAGATACACAGCTACAGTGTACTCCTATACATAAAATAAATACATCTCTAAAAAAAAGTGTTGAATTGTCTCTTACAGTCTTTCCACCCCATCTTCTACGATGTTCCCTGGGCCTTTGGTATGGGAGTTGGATTGTAGATATATTCATTGTGACTAAGCTTTGCATTTTGATTGGTTATAGTTGGTTGACACTGGTCTCTATGTGTTGCAAAGAGAAGTTTCCTTGTTGTTGGGTGACAACTACATTTGTAGGTATCTAAAAAGGCAAATATTTAGTGCACAGTTAGGGATCGTGCTGGTTTAGTAAAGTGATTGTAGTTGTAGGTTCCTCTCTGATCTATTATTTCATTAGCCCTGGGTAGTTGCCTGTTTCCAATACCAGGCATGACTTAGCTTTTGTTGAGTGACCATAAATCAAGTTAGATAGCTTTTAGTTACCACTGCCGTCTGATGCCACTACTGTACACTTAGAATGATACTGGCATGCAGGTCATTTTGTGGTTCATAGGCATCAAAGCTGTGTAGCATTGTCAGAGCCAATGGATGAGGGGATTACAGTGAGATTGTGCCTCGTAGTCATGACATAAGCTACATCCATAAAGTCTCACCAACATGAATGACTAACCAAGAATTGAACAAGGACAACAGCAATAGATATGCCAACGTGGAGTGGAGGAACCCCACAAGGCCTTAACTCTACACAAAGAACTACAAGCAATTAAGGAACATTGAGAGCAGGAGATAAAGTCTCTTGCAGGGAAAAGCATGCTGTGCTGTCTAGCTTTATGCCAACTTGACACATCCTAGAGTCACTGAAGAGAAGAGAGCCTCAATCGAGAAAATACCTCCATAAGATTTAGTGATAAGCAAGCCTGTAGGGCATTTTCTTAATTAGTGATTGATGTGGGAGGGTCCAACCCTTTATGGGTGAGGCTAACTCTGGTCAGGTGGTCTGGGATTTATAAGAATGCAGGCTAAGAAAGCCATGGTGAGCAAGCCACTACTACTTGACCACTGCATCAGCTCCTGCCTCCAGGTTCCTGCCTTTTTTGAGTTCCTGTCCTGACTTCCTTAGAAGATGAACAGTGATGTGGAAGCGTAAGCCAAAATAAAGCCTTTCCTCCCCAAGTTGCTTTGGTCTTAGTGCTTTATCACAGCAATAACAACCCTAACTAGGACACACACCAACTAATTATGCAATATCAAATGGCTATTCTTGCAAACATACGTTCAGGTAACATTATACAGATTGAGTAGCTTGCACTTATGTATTTAGAAATATATGTGCATATACATATAGGCATGTGTGATGAACAGTTAATGACAAAAGAGGCCATGATTTGAAAGAGAACAAGAAAAGTCTGTAAGGGTAGATTTGGTTTGAGGAAGAGGAAAGGGAAAATGGTATCATAATCTCAAAAAGTAAAACTAAGGAAAATGAAGTGGTAACTTGCTAATTTTGTAAATGAATGTTATGGTGGAGTCAGTGACAGGACAGCACACTCTCTTTCTCTCTCTTTCTCTCTTTCTCTCTCTTTCTCTCTTTCTCTCTCTCTCTCTCTCTCTCTCTCTCTCTCTGTGTGTGTGTGTGTGTGTGTGTGTGTGTGTGTGTGTGTGTGTGTGTTAGAATTTTAGAATCTGTCAAGCATATTTGTGGTAGCTGAAGGGGAAATATGCATTTCTCTTTCTTGGTCATTCCAATCAGAGAGGAAATTAGAATAACCACTTGGAAGTATTTTATGCTGTGGTCATCATGGATTTGCTCACGACATATTATATCTGAACAACATGCCTTTTTCCATCCAAAGACCAATATTTTCTTTCCTATATGCAGGTTGTATTTCTTTCCGTCCGTAATGAGTAAAATGAATGGGTCAAATATATTTTCGGAAAAAAGGATGAGCCGTGGTGAATTTTAATCAGCGGATGGTCTTGGACTTGCTTTCCCGTCATTACCTTTCTGATTAACATAATGGACTTCTGCCTTTATACAGTGTTCCTTCTGCAGTGGGAAGGTAGTGATGCTCCCTTGTTGCCCTGATTTCTCTTGGGGACAACCAGAAGTCTGGGTAGAGAGGGTTTGAGCCAGAGTAGGAAAGGGAGATGAATGGAAGCTTTGTTGGCTTATTTTCCTCGAATACACTCTTTGTAATGAGTGATATGGAGAAATTTTAAAGACATACACTGAGCCACAAACCCAAAGACAAAGCAGAGGGAGCCAGTTGGGGACCTGCGAGAATTTTAATGCTTAAATGTTTTACTTCTTTGTGTTGCAAAGTGGGGACATGGCTTCGGGTCAATTTTGAGAGACTCAAAGGAAAAAGGATTGAAGCAGATTTTGAAATTCTTTGCAAGTTTCCCTGAGCTAGGCAGAAAAAGGAGGGCATTGGATTGAAATGACTTTCATTGCAGGACTGAACTCCTTCAGATGTGATTGTATTACAAGATAAGAGGGGATAATTAGGATGGCTCAGTTTTTATCACACTCAAGTGTAGCATGTGTTACAGCAGCATAAGCTGCAGCATAAAGGCTGTCCTCCAGGTATCCAACTTATGACTCAAAGACTGCATGGAGCCAAAGGGAGTTATGGATGCAACCCTCTATAAAATATAAGCTTACCCAAAACGTCGACGTTTTCCTGTTTTGATGGGTGTGTGTGTGTGTGTGTGTGTGTGTGTGTGTGTGTGTGTGTCAGTTACTTGGTTCTCAAGTAAGAGCTTTGTAAATTAGAATGTTGAGTCAGTTTCAAACATTGGAAGTGGCCAAATCTTACTGAAGCCATGTGCCCATTCCATGGCTACCAGTAGTTTGGGAAGCATGACTTCATCTCCCCTAACTACCTCCTTATTCTGCTGACTTCTACTGTTATCTGTGTGCAATCTTATTACTGAAAAATACCATTATTGATCTGAAAAAAAACAAACACCTAGAAGATCAAGGAATACAGAAAGTCTTGGCAAAAAAAGAAAAAAGAAAATCTGAAAAAGAATGATACATATTTCCATTGAGGCTGAGTAAAATAGAGTTGTCCTTTTTGGTGGCTACAGAGGTAAAGATTAAGGCTGAAGAGATGGCTTAGATGGTAAAGTGCTTGTTAGGCAAGTATGAGGACCTGACTTCAGGTTTTTTGCACCCAGTAAAAAGCCAAGGGTGGTGATACATACCTGGAATCCTAATGCTTGGGAGGCTATGGCAGTAGGATTCCTGGGGTTCGCCGGCCACCCAGTTTAGTCAAATTGGTGAGCTGCAGGTTTAATGGAAGACCCTGATTCAAAATATCAAGGTGGAAGAAAATTGCAGAAGATACCCAATATTGGCCTCTGTCCTTCATGTACTACTGTACACACATGCTCACGTATCCATGAACACACCAGAGGAGGGAGGGTGGGGGAGCAAAAGGAGGAGGGGAAGGAGAAGAAAAGCAAGAAGAGAGAATAAGCAGAAGAGAGAGTACAAAGATTAAGAAAGATACACGGGGCTTGGTAAGAGTCCTGCTTGGAATTCTAATGTGAGATAGAATGGTCAGAACAAGTCAAGGGGCAGAGGAGAGCTGACCTGCCCATGAAGGCATATCACATTGTCCCAACAGACTGAACCACAATCATGGATGGAAATGGGCAGAGACAAGGAGATAGAAAAGTAACCATCTTTGACACTTACACTGAAGCTTTTTTCACTCTGTTGTTTCTGATCATACTTTCCTGTTCTAATCCTCTCAGCGCATCTGCTTCTCTCACCTCTCTCTCCCCATGTCCTCCAGAAGTAACACCATCATCTTTGCCTTAGATGTTCCAATGTTGTTTCCTCTGTGCTCTCTGCTTTCCCTTCAGCTACAACCTCACTACCAACGTGTATGTTAAAAATGCTGTCTGTCTGCTCATGCCTGTGGCTGTCTGAATGAAACCATCCCACTGCTCATAGTACAAAGATAAAACTCCCGGCACAGAGCTCGTGACATGCTTACCACCTGCCTTCTAAACCTGCTTTGGTCCTTCTCCCTCTCTTACTTGATCCTTTGGCTACTTAACCATCCCTTCCTAGACAGAGACATTTGTAGAGGCTTCTTCCTGTGCTCAAACCCCTGTATTTTTAACTCCTTCCCTCTTGGCAACCTTAGAGCAAAGAGCACTGCCCCAAAAGACTTTTCTTCCTTTAGTAATGGCAAATGACTATCTACATGCTCTATAGTTTTGTAACATTCTTTACTTTCATACACTAACATCCTACTTT
Source organism: Rattus norvegicus (assembly GCF_021556685.1). Taxonomy (NCBI): domain Eukaryota; kingdom Metazoa; phylum Chordata; class Mammalia; order Rodentia; family Muridae; genus Rattus; species Rattus norvegicus. The sequence continues at coordinate 84,467,817 of NC_141550.1, forward strand.
GTAAATATATATATATATATATATATATATATATATTGTCCCCCCTGTATCTTGACCTCCCTCTATTTAAAAATCTTGGGTGTTATATTTCCTATCTTGTGAGACCAGTACCTGCAGATTCATGTGCATGCCCAGTAGCACTCAGGCGACATTGACTCAACAGACAGATAATTGTTGAGGATAATTGTTGGATTTTTTTTTTAATGTTGTTGGGTCTTTTTTTGAATTATTGTTTTGCATTTATGAATGTGTATAGCTGTAACACTGGACTATGATGGGTGGGTGAGAAGTGAGCACAGAGGCTATCAGGACCCTGAGGCTGTGTGAAACGTCAGCCACTGAAAGAGCTGTAACACCCAAACAGAGTCACTCCTGATAAGGGATCTCTGTTCTACTACAGAAAGAATCTCAAGGTTGTAGTGTTGTTGGGGCATCTTTAAATTAAACTAGTTGTAGCTGATTATAAAATTATGTATGACATGTAAAAATGACGTATAGAATTATAGAAACTGTTACTGGTAAGATAAGTTAGGAGGTCAAGTTTTTTACCATTAGGCAGGATGACCTAAGTTCCATTGCCAGGATCCACATCAGGAAGGTCAGATGTGAGTCCTATAAGCTGTCCTCTGGCTTCTGCACATGATCTGTGGCATATGTGTTCCCATATATGTACAAAAATAAATGAGTGTAACAAATATGTGAACATGTATACCTGTTATACTGGCAGATCTTTTGAAACGTGAAACTTGTATGATAATTGGATTAGGTTAGCTTTATCTGTCTCCTTGGCTATTTTTCATTTGTTTTGGGTAAAAACATCCAAAGTGCTACATTTTTGAAATATGCTATAACAGTTATCACCTTGCTGTGCAGTCGCCTGCTCGAATCTCTGTGTGTGCCTATGTGTGGTATATGCATGCCTATACAGATGCGTGCATGGGCGTGCTCACCCGCCTATGCTCATATATGCTAACCGGTGCATGTGTATGTCGAGGCCAGAGGTCAACATTAGATGTATTTCCCCATCTTTTCCCTTGTATTTGGGTGAAACAGGGGTTCTCACTGAATCGAGTGCTTATGAGTTTGGCTAGACTGGCTAGACAGAAAACCCCTAGGATCCGCCTCTCTCTGCTTCTGCTTATTCTACACTACTGTTAGAGTGGGCGTCACCATGGCAACACATGATGTGAGGAGTAAGAATCCAAACTCAGGTGTTCGTGCCATCTCCCTGTCCTCCACGCCAGGACTTCTTGCCCCTCTGGATAGCTAACACTGCGGTGTTCAATCTCCCCTTCTGCTTCCTCTCCAGTCTCTCTCGCATGCTGGGAGATCACCTTTTGCAGCTGCTATTATCCCTCTAGTGTCATTCTTCTGAGGAAGTGCACCGTCTCATTTGCTGTGTGCTTTCTCTCTTGTCACTAGGAGTGACACACAATGTGAAACAACCAAACAATCCTGATTTTTCGTAAGCCACACTTACGGGTGAACCTCTTAGATTTTAAAATTCGTGCCATTGATGTCATATGTATATACACATGATGTCATATGTATCTGTGATTCTTCATTATTACTTCAATCGCTCGTTACTGCATTACAATATTTTAATGTAAATACACCATATATTATTACAAAATACATCAGTGAATCATTCATTAGCTTTGTGGTGAGCTCCGTAAATCACAATCTATTTGATTAAGTTCATTTGATTGGATTACTTCTTAGCTCCTTACTAATTGCCAATACGTAAGCTTAGCAGTTTCAGATTTCTTACTGTAGAATCTGTTTCTGTTTGGGGAAAATAGTCCAGTATTTTTAGACCAAATTATCTAGAGAGGATTGTTTTTCCTACTTGTTAATAAAAATAGGCAGTTATTTTCACATTTAACAGCTCCCGTCGTTCTCCTGCTCTGCTGGATAAAATCTGAACTCCGCTGTGGAATTAGGTACCTCTCCCTGCTTCGCTGTTCTGCCCCACCGGCCCCTTCCTCTGCCTATGCTCCTTGGACACTATGAATTCATTATTCACTTTAACAGTAACACAAAGAAGTATTTTTAAAATACAGGCTTCATTTCTTTAACTGGGGTCAAAGTAGGAGTATCTTAGACAATATGGGGGCATGTTTCTCTTCATAATGTCACGCCATGACAAGCCACCTCCAAAGGGAACAGCGGCTTCCAATGAGAGACTGGAGACCTGCTGCTGTGTCCCCGAAATGTGTGGCAGGTTTTTCTGTATCGCTTCAGCATTACATCTACCTTAGGGCAACAGGAAAGAGGAACGTACAAGAGGAAGGCAAGGTCCCGCTCCCCTAAGGACAGGCATGGGATTGATACATGTCAGTTTTGCTTCTTCTCATTGGTCAGAAGCTAGTCACGTGCACTGCCCCAATGCCCCACCCCCAGTTGCTAGGGAAGCTGAACTGTTTGCCTTAGCACAAACTCCCTAGGTTTATTCTGGTTGCTATGGATGAAATGATAAATGAATAACAAAGACGCAAGTGTGAATTTATGTCTCCTGGTCTATGCTCAACGCTAAAACTGTACACGTAAGGAAGGACCGAATTTCTGGGAGGATGCAATTTAGTTTGAATACTTTGGACCGGACGCGGTGACGTAGACCTGTAACCCCAGAACTTGGGAGGTGGAGGCAAGGAGGATTAGGGATGCAATGGCATCCTTGTCCCCATAGCTCATAATAGATCTGAGGATATCCCCGTGTGATGGAAACCGTCTCAAAAAAAAGCCCAAGGGCTGGAGAGGCACATGCATGTGCTTACACATAGAACAACCCAAGATAAGAAATAAAAATGCGGGGCTGGGGATTTAGCTCAGTGGTAGAGCGCTTACCTAGGAAGCGCAAGGCCCTGGGTTCGGTCCCCAGCTCCGAAAAAAAGAACCAAAAAAAAAAAAAAAAAAAAAAAGAAATAAAAATGCAAGTCCCCGAAAACGTACTTTAGGTGTAACTATGCTGTCTTAGTGTATCAGGAGTTTGTAGGCCACACACATTTTTTGCTTGTATATTTTACAAGAGCAGATGTGGCACATATCTAGTCTGCGTGTGAACTTTTGTGCTTCGTCTACTGTCTAGTTAACTGGCATTCTTTCTCTACTTATTGTCCACTGGGTGCAGCACTGCCTGGCTTGTAAAAGGATCCCACATAGCCCTGACTTAACAGAGCCCTGAGCGTACCTGGGAGAGATAGTTAGGAGCTGTTCCCATCATTTCCCCTGGCATTCCTGTTGCCCCTTTTCACTTTCTTCTCTTCTCTCTGCTGTGTTGTAAGACCTAGACTTGCTTTTGGTGTGGTGGCACCTGCCTTGTGTCAATCCTTAAAGGAAGATGGTGGCATGGACTCCCTGTTGGAAAGAAAGAAAAGGGAGTCACGGATAAATGTACTTTCTTATTTCCTCTCCATAGCATGTTAACCCAGAGCCAAGAAGATAGAAGGTCCCCAGCAAATGTTTGCAGAGCCCACTTAGAGCGCTCAGTGACATTCTTTCTTGGGTTCTTGAATGACAGTGTGGGTGGAATCTCTAATGAACTGGGGAATCTCTCACATACTGTGTTTAAAAATACCATACTTAATAAAAAGTGAATTCTGAACTCAAGGAGAGAAGGCTCCACCAATGTTTTCATCTTATTCTAATGTTGACTTCATTTTTATTTGTTTTTATGAAATGTGAGATAAAGGCACTTTTTAAAACCCTTGATCCTTCCCACCTCCCTACCCACCCACCCACCTCTCTCTCTCTCTCTCTCTCTCTCTCTCTCTCAACCCCCCTCTCTCTCTCTCTCTCTCAGTTGGGGGAAGAGGAAGAAAAAGGCCAAATTATATTGTACAAAAATTTTAATAAAAACCTTGACTTTGTGTTTACTAGATTACTATACTTCTTATTAAAGTTTCTTCAGAAAAAAAAATCGAACTGAAATTCTGTGTACAAGGAATATGTCTTGTAGAGTCCAAAAAAAAAAAAGTCAACCTTCTCTAGAAGACTTAATTCAAAAGTCTATTTCCTGTTTAATTTAGAAATGTCTCTGGCATAATCAAAGCTCTACGTCAGTGGTTCTCAACCTGTGGATCACGACCAAGTCGTGGGGAGGGGGGATGTCAAACTACCCTTTCACGGGGGTTGCAAATCAGATATCCAACATAATAGATATGTATATTATGATTCATAACAGTAGCAAAATTACAGTTATAAAGTAACAACTAAATAATTTTACGGTTCAGAGTCACCACCACATGAGGCGCTGTACTGAAGGGTGGCAGTGTTAGAAAGGTTGAGAACCACCTCTTTACATAGTCATATTTTTCCCTTTGAGCTTTCAAAAACGTGGATGGTTAGTATGCGATATAGCCATAGAATTTGGGGGCTCCGTTAAGTCGAGGCTATTAATTACACTGCTCGGTTCCTCTGCCAGTCATATGAGAGTTCTGAACGAAAGCAGAGACACTTTCCCAGTTCTCAGTCACACCCTAAGACAAGGAACAGCAATACAGGAGCTGGTTAACCGGGCTCTAAAGAAAACATGAGCAAGAGGTGGAGAATTAGTAAGCTCTCATTTTCCACGGGACTAAGGAGCCTGACAATGGTTATTGATCTTAGACTATGGTGTGCGATTAATTAATGCGCCTTTTTAAGCACTATGGAGCCAATCTGGGTCAGTGTGTGTGGTATACTGAAAGGTTATATGAATCATTGCTTATTAGAATGGTTGATATCATCCAAATTAAGAGCCGAGTCCCTAATGCCTTAATGATTCATTTTTCGTGGTGTGACACGTACAAGGCCTCAGACAAAGAATATAAAGATCTGCTCTCTGCCAGAAAGCCGTGTCCTTGGGGAATGGTATAAACAGAATAGTTGACATGGGGTATTGACTTGTAAGCTCTCGGGCTTATGGGACATTTGGCTCGTTGTGTCTAAATCATAGCTGATGCATTATTCAACCAATTAATTAGGTCCGACTCCGATCACATTCGCCCGCCAGAGCTGCGTTCACTTAACATGCTTCAGTGTAGAAAATGAGTCTTTGGTGAGCAGAAAGAGAAACTGTACGGCCGCAGTGGTTGAGTGAGTCAGGTCCTGAGGCTACTCCAGCAATCTTCCTCCCCATCCCTTTGAAATGCATACTGCAGGACAAAGCGTCTCATGGTGTAGAGGGTGGCTCTGGAGTCCTAAGGATCCACAGTGAATTGAAGTCTAGACTCACTCATTTGTCAGTGGGAGGGGAGGAGGGAGAAAGAGCAAATCAGATATGCCCAAAATGTTACAGAGGTACCAGTGAATCAAGGATGCTCTTGCGAGGCTCTCTGCGCTGTGCGTAGCGAGGAGGGCGATGTAACAGCCAAACAGCAGCAGGAGCAGCGTCGTTCTCAGAAACAGTCACATACACAGCGGCCAGAGTAGGCCTCCTCCCTTCGGAGGCAGCATACTGCAGCCTGGTGAAATGCAAGGCTCCGAGGTTTGAAAATCTCTGGGGTTGAGCATGGCTACTGTAAAAGCCTCGCTCGGAAACCCTGACGCTCTGAACAGGCAAAACCCCATGTTAGCAACAGCTCGGTCAGGAAGAGAAATGCTACCTTTTCTAGATGTTTGCCGGGAGGCAGCCCCCTGAAAGGAGATCTCAAATTACCTGTAAGAAAAAAAATTTTTTTAAAGGCAGTCAGAGAGAGCAAAGTTTTGGCATGCCTGCAAAAACAGCAGTGTCTGTAAAAACTACCTAGAGACAGCAGCTAAGTGTTGATTTGCCCATGACTCTTACCTGGGAGTGGAAGGTGGGAAGAAATGGACAGTGGCCGTGACGAGAAGCTGAGGCACGGTGCAGCTTGGTGAAGCCACGCTCTGACTGCGTCCTGCCACCTCTTCATGCAGTGCTGCGGGCTGGTACATCGCCGGCGAGTACGGGTGTCCTATGTAAGTTTCTATTGCTCTACAGTGGTGGCCGGGAGCTGAAAATTGTAACTTGTGTCTGTCGGGTTCATGCTGCCGCTCCTGGGTGCTTTAATCCCTGTGCTGAACCAAACAGAAAATCAATCATTTGTGCCATGAGTTGTCAAGGCGCCTGAGAGCTACAATTCTCTGAGGTCTTTCTGGAGATGTTTCTGTGCATTTACCTTTTGTTCGGGGTTACTTTCACAGCGTTGGAAATAACTTGTAGAAAGAGGGACTGGTTTGATGTGTGTATGTGTGTAGTTGGGGAGTAGCTATTGTCTCAGATATCTGTATCAGTTCAAACCAGTTGATATACTCTTTTGCTCGGAGTTTTCGTATTTGAATCGTGGCGTGGGCAAAGAAATTGTTTTCTGGAGACGAATTACCATGGAGTTTGTCAAATTGCAGACAGCCGCGGTGGCTAATATGAAATCCTATTTGGAAGAGCTTCAGGAAAATTGTACATGATAATCGTTTGATGGATGACACAGCTGTTGCAATATTGCCAGCCTTCCCAATGGCTTTATCGTCCCCTGTCTGTTTCTCAGGAACAGCCCTTATTTCGTGGACCTGCCGTGTTTTTGCAAAATGGCTGTCTGAGCATCAAATTCTAAAAGGCATGCTCTCGCCGATGCCGAAGTATTATTGTTGGAGAAGGTCGGATGTTAATTGAAATACACGGCACCGCTGTGCAAGCAGACAGGCTCGGAGGAAGCCCTGGCTTTATTTTCCTACGCCGTCTGCGTGCAGCCGCTTTATTTTCACAGAACGATGTGAAAGGGAGCGGGCAATTTATGCAGGCTGGCCAGACTGCAGTGCTGAATGGCTAAACCCCCGACTTGAGATTCCTGGATGCAAAACAAACGGAAAACCGACAATGAACACTGATCAGTTCTTAAGGGTGTCACTAAGGAAATCTGTGACCTTGGGAGTTTGGCCAGCAGAAGGGATTCACCTGAGACCTCAAGACAAACAAGGTCAAAATCTGCTATGTTCTAAAGCACGAAGTTGAAGATCAGGGATGGGAGGGGACAATGGGATCGTTTGCATTCCTGTAAGATTTGGAAAGATCTCCCACTATTAAATAAATAAGAGATTTAAACGCTCCCTTAGTTGAACGGGTTTTAGGATTATTATCAATGTTGTTTGTGTTCTGAATGCAACAGCTGACAGGGCAGGAGTAAATGTAGTTGTGAGGTAGCCAGCCAGGATTTTTTTTTAAGGACGACATCTGCAGAGATGGGTGGATTTTTCCCAATAGAAAAATTAATTGATTTTAAAATAACATTTGGAAACAAGTGCCCCAAACTTTTTAGTGTCTCAAACTGCCTAAAAATGAAAACCTTAAAATGATATCAAGTTAAAAATCCTCTATTTTCATAAATTAATGAGGACTCTGACTTCTGTGGCTTTATGTCTTTCTATTTGTCCTGTTCTTTGGGAATTAGAAGAAATCTATTGCTGTATCTGCCTAGTGTGTCTGGGGTTTCTGAAAAATACTCTCAAGACTGTGGTTTTTATTTGGCTTGTTTTTGCCCCCTGTGTTACACCTGTAAGTACATAAAAAGAACAGATGCTACAATCTGTTTTCGTTTTTTTGTTTTTGTCTTTGATTGGAGTCATGACGAAAAAGTGTGACTTTGTTTCTTTATAATTATCAAACTTTTTACCCTGTACTTTGAATAAGGAGCCATAACAATATATAGCATGTGTATGTTTTAAAGTCTGGCATATGAATATTTTTAGAATATTTAGTGGACATCATGCCAGCATTAAATTCAAACATTTGTAAATATATATATATATATATATGTGTGTGTGTATATACATATATATCAGATATCTATTATATATGATTACATATATGTATATATGCAAAACATTGTAAATTAAAAACATATAAATAAAATGATGTATGTGCACAGTCACCCACTGCATGACAGCATTTCAGTCAGCGATAGATTGATCGCACATATCATACAGGTCTAGACAGATTAGGATGCCTGGTGCTTTACACATCCTGGTTTGTGTAAGTGTACCCTGTGACATATGTACAGCTACAAGATTTCTTGAGGGTGCATCCTCAGACAGGATACCCATTGTTAAGTGGTGTGTGTGTGCGTGTGTATGTATCCATGTGTGTGTGTGTGCATGTGTGTGTATGCATGTGTGTGTGCATGTGTGTATGCATGTGTGTGTATGTGCATGTGTGTGTGTCTTTTTTCAGTTTTCTGGGAGTCTTTCTCCTTTTTAACCATTTTCTTTTTGGGATGACAGCTTTGTTAAGGGTTCCTCCCACTCTAACACTGTCTTTTAGAAAATTCGGTTAACATTATGTGGGCAGCAAAGAAAGTTATATACACGTGCCTCCAGCCTTCATTTCTAGCTCTTTACCTTTCATAGCGGTTAATTTTATTTAGCTCTCTTTCCTCCCCTGTTCTACATTGGCTTGATAGACCCAGGACCTGTTCTGTGAGCAATGAATGCAGCCTATGGGCTCGAAGCCCTGTTTTTCTCTACAAGACTCAGTACACAAGCCTCTCATTTTGACATTATCATTTATTTTTGGAACTTCGACTTCATTATTTTGTTTATACCTAACAGTAATTTTTTAAATCTGGCTTATACCTTACAGGCAATTCCTGTATTTATCTGTACTGCCTTGCTGCTTTATTAAATGATATGAAAAGCTGTCAACTGAATAACTATTATTAACTCAAACATGGAGAGATCTAATGTGAACTTGGAAAATATTGACATGTGCATCCTTTGGAAGAAGGGCTTGGTTGCCATTCTCCTAAGTTTAGTTGGGGTTCAGGTGGCTTTCTATGCTCGTAAGTTCCACATCTGTGGATTGCACAACAGGAACAAAAGTCTTTGAAAGAGGGTGTGTCATATTGAGCACACACAGCTCTCTTGTCATCCTCAACAGTACAGTAAAATAACTACCAACATTGGATTGTTCTGCTACATGCTAGATCATCTAGATGTTATTTAAGTATGTAAGAAAATGGACTTAGGTTATATTCAAGGTTCACCCCACTTTATATAGGGGACAAACCTCCATCAATATTGATACCCACAGGGGCTGTGGACACTAGACAGAGGCTGTACAGATTGAATGTACCTTGCTGTAAATGCCTAGGAGTAGAGGTTTTTGATATTCTTAAGTTTTTTAAGTTTGGGAAATTTTTCATACCTTTGTTTTTCCTGACTGAACATCCTGAATCTGAAATTCTGAAATGATTCAGAAATTCAGTCTCAAAATATAGAGATGGGTAACCCGAGAGTCAAATGCATAGGAGAGCTGATGCTAAGATTTCAAGTTGCCTTAGGTTGAGGAATGTGGTCAGCACTCCAGTCAAGAGACCATGCACTACGGCTAGAGAGATGCCTCAGCAGTTACTAATGTGTACTGCTCTTCCAGAAGACCCAAGTCTGGTTCTTAGCACCCAGGTCAGGCAGGTCACAACCACCTATATCTTCAGCTCCAGAAATCTAACTCACTTCTGGTCTCTTCAGGCATCTGCACTCACAGGTGCACATAAGCGCACACATGAAGGTTTGCCGTTGTGTTTGGTTGGTTGGTTTGTCTTAAAGAAACCATTCATTGTCGATACCTCTTATATGCCTTCTGCTCACCATTACCCACTTTGATCGAGGACCCATTTACTTGTCTTTAGCACCACAGCCCATTTATCCTCTCTCAGAATCTTATAGAAATGAACTCATATAGATTTTTCCTCATCCCACCTACCCGCATCACTTGCCCTTCATTTATAAGACAGATCTCTGTGGTTCTAGGTCTACCCTTATTCTTGTGCCCATATAGTCTTTCATTGTGGGATAACCCATGATTTCACTGGTCAGTTTGCTGTTGATGGGCATGTGGGTAGCTTCCAGTTTGAATTACTGTAAACATTAGGGTTTTAAATAATTGTGATACTTGAATGTTAGTTCTGTTGGATTTCAATTTAAGTGTGAAAGTGTCAAATCAGATGTTGCAGTATACCTATATTTGTCTTCAATGGACACTGGTAAAAAGCTTTCTAACACATTCAGCCAAGACATACTCCTCCTAACTGGTAGGACTCCACAGGGACGTGCTTGTCTTTCACACCCGAGCCAGTTTGTAAGGGGAAGAAGTGTCCTCTGCTGGCTTTCCTTTGCATCCCCTAAGTGACTAATAAAGTCAAAACTTTGAGCATTTGGCTATCCTTTGTGCAATACTTGTTGAAGTCTCTGGCTTCTTTCCTTTTCGATTATCTGTCTTTTGAGGCAATTTTGTGGGTAAAGGAACTGATAAAGAAAGCATCAGCTGGTGATTAGCATGTAACACTGGTGGAGGACAGTGGCTATAAAGAAAACTCCTTAGACTGTGGAGTTAGACTTGCCACAAGCTGGGATTTTGATGAGATCGTTTATTTACAATGTCATATCAGAGAGTTTTCTTCTTTTTTGAGACTAATAAATATCCTATATAATCAGAATCACTATAGAACATTGAATATTCGAGATGCAATAAAACAGTGTGTCAGCACCTGTACACGAACTACTACTCAGTTGCTTTTCAAAAACTTAGCAACCCTAGCATAGGACCTAGGAGGCATATCTAAGAGAATAGCTGAGAAGGAAGGAGAGACAGTGGTGCATGATTGTTCTTGACTTAGTCGCAGATTGTGAATATTAGTTATTACCAATAATCTCAAGCAGCCTTGCTAAAGGAGGACACAAACTCATCCATACATTATGAATCTCTGAATAGATGCCATTTTGTTGGGCTCCAGTAATGTAATTTCTTTTCTAATTTTTAGAGTATTTAGCTGAGGTTATGTGTTACTTTGGTGCATTTAGTAGGATTTAGTCACTCAGAGCTTCATCTGCGACTAATGAGCTTGCCTCACGCACAGTCTTTTAGAGTTAACAGTTTTTGCTGTTTCCTGTCATGTTAGAGAATGGGCAGGGAAAACATGGAATATCCTCACATGTTTAGTTGTACTCAGCTGTGAAGAAAAACGATGTCTGCAGGAAATGGATGGCTCTGGAAGGCATTATACTACGTGAGAGGACCCAGTCTCAGGACAAACTTGCATGCTTTCCCACGGGCCGCTCCTAACTTTTCGTGTTTGTTTGTGAAAGAATAAGGTGGTGTGTAAAAGTGACTCTAGACTATGGAACTGAGTAGGAGACCAAGAGAGGAGAAAGAGAGAGGTTCGCCATTGGTGGGGATCCGGAGACAAGGAACAAAGGTTAAAGGAGAACTGGAGGGAAGGGAAAGCAATGGGAGAGAAAAGAAGACGCAACAAAACCAACAGTGTTTGAAATGTGCCAAAGTGAAGCTTAGTTCTTTGTGTGCTAATGAGAATTTGTAAGATAACTACAAAGGTAGACAAGGTAAAGAGTTACTGCGTCACAGGAGAGAAACAATGCACTGTATGGCTAAAGGGCTCAGGATCTGACAGTCAGCCGAGCTGAGATTCAAAGGGAGATGATTCTTCCCTCTATGTGCAGTGTTTTGTTCATCTTGCTTAGAAGGTGTTGCTATGTTTAAATAATTGGATTATCATTACATTTAATTAACATGAAATTTTTATAATGCTGTGGAGCATAAAAATCAATGGTAATTGAACTTGAGAAGGGCTGAGAGAGATGGCTGGTTAGCAGGACTTCTGGTCACGTCCAGATTGGAATTTTTCACTCAAGACTCAAGACTCAAATGGTATATGACTATTAAGACCCACCTTTTAAATCATGTTTAGGGCCCTCAGGACAGTCCAGCAAGTAAAGGCATATACCACCAAGCTGTATGACCTTGGTTCAGTACCCAGAACCCACATGGCAGAAGGGAAGAACCAATTCCAAACATTGTCCATACAAGCACAGACACATACATGCCCCACACACATAAGACACAAAATATGTATAATGTAATAAAATTTTAAGTCACATTTATTTATCAGAAACTGCTGACTTTTTAGATTTGAGACCTGAGTTGTAATAGCTTTAAACTCTGTCTCTATTAAAATCTTTCATTTTACCCTTCAAATTTTAATATTATACTTATTTATTTGTTGGGGGGTAGGAAGTAAAAAGGACACTCATGAAAGTCAGAGGACAACTTTCAGATATTGGTTCTCTCCTTGCACCATGTGAGCTCTGAGAATTTAACTCATCTCGTCTGGAGTAGCAGTAGGCACCTTTACCCACTGAGCCATTCATGCCTCTCAGTTTTTAAAGTTAGCATAATGTCTTACTTTTCTATTTGCTAACTCATGTCCATCTTTCCTGGACATGAGAGGGTCCTTAAGAAAGTCTAAGCCTACATAGGAGCAACACATCCTCGGCCCCAGAAGTACCAAACCTGAGAACTTACATGCTGTGCAGTACGAGTAGCATTGAAGGATTTAATTTTTCAGAGCTTTAATTATTAGCTTCTGTCTACCAACGTTCTATTCCTAGAGAAGGGGATAGGTGGACATTTTATAACCATTTCACTTTATAAATATTAAGGGGCTCAGATGGGGAAATGAAATTGATCCACAGTTAGCCATTTGAAGATGACAGGACAAGTTTGCTGGAGAATTTCCTGGCACTTCCAGCTTGCTTTAACTCCTCCCCAGCAAGTCGTGGGTCACTATGCACTTCTCCTTTCCTGAGAGAGGCAGGTCCATGTATGAATGGCAACCGATTCTAAAGCAGGAGTCTTGAACTCATACACTGAAAAGGTTCCTGCAGACTTGCTCCATCGCTGGGAAATGCAAACTTCTTTACATGGGGGGATTACAGAGACAGTGCTACCTAATAGTTTCCTGTGGTTATTATGCACGCTAAAAAATTATGCAAAGAATTGCTCATCTTCACTTCAGTGGGAACTGTTTTCGTTCTCCTAGCCATGCGTGCAAGGAGTCCCTTCACCTGTGCCGAATTAAGCCCGTCAGTTTGGGAAGTGTGTTTACTGCGGCAAAGGGAGGGGGCCTTGTAAAGTCTGTAGACTGATGCAGACTCCCTGAGTCATATTCATTCGTGAAGCAATTGCCACGTTCATAATCTTCCCTCTGAGTGTCTCTGTTAACATTAAAATGAAGTAGACCTCTGATCTCTGTCCTCTACCCACGGGGTAGAGGCAAAGGTGTTTATGAAACACCAGTGTGTGTTTAGTTTATGAGAATCTAACAGTTGGAGAGGCCCAGAGCGTCTCCTGCATTGGAGAATAGCACAGTGGTTCTAAAGACCTTACACAAGCTAGAGTTGGTATGTAGGAATTCCAGACGCTGAGACTATTTTATGTGAAATTTATCAAGCTTCAGGACCATGTTTATAATATAACGTTTTCCCTAAAAGTACTTCTGTTGCTATTGGTATCTACATGAAAGGAGTTCTCAAAGTCTATGTTGGCGTGTGGGCAGCTCACAGAAATGGGTAAAGAGATAGAGGAGATGTTACTTTGCATAGGATCAAACATTTAATAAGTTTTATTTTGTGATAAATGACTTTATTCCTCATCTTTCCCCAGAAAGCCTTATAAAATGTGAAATTGTAGGACAGAAGATGTGACTCAGTGGTAGAATGCTTTCCTAGGATGCATAAAGCCCTGAATTCAATTTCCAAGAGCACACACCCATACATACATACATGTGTGTATATACATGCATGTATATATATGATATATATGTATATGTGGTATAGAAAATTGTATGTGTATATATACAGTATATGAACATGTAGAGCATATACAGTATATGTATATACTGGAAAATATATATACATATACATAATTATATACATACATACATACATATATACATATATATACATATGATATGTAACACAAACACATACACATACATATGATATACATACATATATACATAAATATATGTGTGTGATATGTACATGTATCACAATCAGATGGTGTATGAATTTTAGATATTCATTGTATAGAATTGCATATATATTACATATTTAATGCTTGTTTTTAATTAACTAAGATATGTATACTAATGCATCAGAAAACTGTTAACTTGAACTGTATTGGGTGATAAACTTGCTTGAGAAATTAGCATTTGTATATATTCAGAATACACTGGAGGGCAAGGCTTGGCTGGCTTGTGGGGTTGATCCTTCATGGGATGTTACAGGCAAGCATTCTTCTGCATCACATGGTCATAAGCTTTGTTTTACATGCTAAGACAGTTATTCTGCTCCCTGGTGTGGTATGCTGTCATCGTGTTTTCCTCTCTCCAATATCCATTTCCACCTGTTCCTCACTGACAGGTTAAGCAGTACCAGTGAACTCAGGCTTCTCTCGGATTCATAGTCACGCTCCCTGTCCTTTTCCTGAAGAGAGCTCATCCAGGCAGAACACTCTGACTTCAATTCTTAAGCAGCCCCACTTACTTCACTCCCAGAAGACCACAGCCACGTCCTGACTAGTCTTCCCATCTTTCTCTTCATTCTTCATCAATAGGGTCCCAACTGTCCTAGGGCTGCACAGGTGGATTTCCTCCACTCAAACCCTTCAGCTGGATCCCATTCTCTAAAACATTCAGTGCAGTCCAAGCAACACACATCGGACCCTTTGTGATCCAGCCTCTATGAGCTTCCTTGACCTTACCCTGAGCTTCTTTACAATTTCAAGCTCCAGTGATACTGATTATTATAATGAGTCCGAAAGCCCAGGGCTCTTTTACCCTCAGACCAACCTCAGTGCAAGCTTTTACCCAAGCTTGCTTAAGTAGCCTTATTGCTTTTACTCCTAAAGGCAGCTACTGTGTTCATTATAGTGCCCTTTATTTATCTGTTCCCCTCTGACAGCCATACTTTCTCTGTGCTTTGTTCATTGCTTTGTCCTGTGGCCCAGCAAAGAACTCAGCCCTAGACACAGTCTTAGTATACTTAATGAGTAACTATAAAACTAACACCAGGGAGATAGTAGCAATTTCTTATTTTTCTACTGCAACCCTCTGTTCTTGTGTATCAATGTAATATAAAATGTTCATTTTATATATGTACAGAATTCATCAGAGACTTATATGTATAAACACACAAGAGTTTTGTTGTAATAGCCTGTTCCTGTGAAGATGTATGAAGTAGCAAGCATCTGTTGCTGTAATTTTAAACTCATCGGTTTATGCTATTGATCTCTTTCCCAACTTATGGAATACTCCATTTAAGGGATTAAATAAAAAGAACCAGATTCCTCCCCAATAACAAAAATCCCTTCAAATACAGAAGAGATCTCATTTCTGATTGATGGAAACACTAAAAATCAAACTAACTTTTTGTTAAAATTGTTTATAAAGAGGGAAAATGTGTGCTTTAAAAACCGTTTTGGATGATTATTATTTATAACCATTTCAAAATAAAAGCATGAGGACTGGAGAGATATCCCAGTAAGTAAGAGTACTTGCTATGTAAGCGTGAGGACCTACGTTTGAAACCCCAGTAACCACACAAAACTACGCATAGCCGTAGATGCCTGTACCCCCAGCATTGAGGAAAAGGGCAGAAACAGAAGGATCCCAAGAGCTTGCTGGTCAGCCATCCCTAACAGCAATCTTCCCATTTAGTGAGAGACCTTGTTTCAAGGCCTGAAAATTAGAGGGCAATAGAAGAAAATGCTCAGGAGTTGGGGATTTAGCTCAGTGGTAGAGCGGTTGCCTAGCAAGCGCAAGGCCCTGGGTTTGGTCCCCAGCTCCGGAAAAAAAAAAGAAAGAAAGAAAGAAAAAGTAAGAAAATGCTCAGTCCTGTTCTGACCTCTGCATATGTGCACTTGGGTGTGCACACTCACCCACTCACAGACATACCCCATGCACACACCACACACACATATATTGATAAATACACCACTGTGCTTCTTATATGAACCCTTGAGGCAAAGGTTTAATAGCTACATGTATTTAAAAGCATCCCTGGAATCTTTGCCATGAATAACACTCCATTTTTAGGAGCTGTGACATTCATCACCAGCCCCCTCCTTTCCAAGTCCTGGCTCAGGCAGGTAGCTGCCTTTTGTGTGGATTTGCAGCCTTCAGTCGCAGGGTGACCTTTCTGCTGAATAGAACTGCTTCCCAGGACTCCTGTGTTCTGTGTCTTTCTTGGTATTCCATTGAGAGAGCAGCCACTTCTCCTCTGTGAACCACCGGAAGGAGCATCCTTCTGTGGTGACGGTTCTTTGTTCTTCACTTTTGTGATATGTATGTGGCCCTTCTCCTCCGCAGGACCAAAGGAATAAAGGATTTATGTAATCTCAGATTTCTAAATAACCCCAGTAAAAGAGAAGGGCAGAGCAGCTCAAGATGGCTCCCAAAGTGAGTTCTATCTCTTGCCTTCTCTCCTCTTGTTTTTTTTTTCTCCCTTCCCTGTCTCTCTCATCTTTCTTTCCTCCCTCCCTTTTTCTTTAAATCTCTCCTTTTTCTCTTTGGTAGTAGTGGCACAGCAAGTCCATGAAACTTCACCTAAATCCCCATGGCGTTCCCCGTGGTCTTTGCCTTATACATTTTTACCACCCCGCCCCCTCCCTTGATGATGATAGACAAGAAACAAAGTGATTGTTGTTCTCAAAAATGGATCTCAATATTTTTCCTTCACAGATGAATGGTATATAGTTTGACTAGATATGCAGGCTTCTTAATAACTGGCAAGTGCCCTCAGTAAGAAACACACAGTAGACTGGCTGGAGAAGGGGCATCTAATAAAGAATCCTATGATTGGGTAGAGATAGAATGGTAGAATGGTAGCCATGTATGAGGCTCTTGCCTAGGTTCAATCCCCAACCTCAAAAATTTCATCTTCAATACCACCACCACCACCACCACCATCACCACCATCATCATGCAACTGAAAGATATGGTATCCTCTTCAGTCTTCTACAGTTTGCATGCTCCTGCACTTATAGCAGTTCTCTAGAGTGTTACAAAGGCTGAATATCATAAGGTTTCCTGGTGAGTGATACAAATAACCCTTTCTGCTGTTTAAATAACATAAAAACCACTGGCAGCGTGTAAGAATGTTTTTAGTAAATTGCTTATCACTAACATTGAAAATCCTATAGATTCTTGTCAGTAAGTAAATAAGTGAACTGCAGTCCTGCAAAATGTCAGGGGGGATGGTGCCTAGTCATTTATTTTAAATAATCCGCCCGTGTGTGTGTGTGTGTGTGTGTGTGTGTGTGTGTGTGTTTCCTGTGGTGTAGGTACATATTCACTTACCTGTGGAGGACAGAAGACAACAACCTCTGCTGTCATCCCTCAGGAACTGTCTGCTTGGCCTTTCATTAGACTGGAGCTCACTGAGTAGACCATGCTGGCTGGCCAGCAAGCACCAGATGCCGTGCACCTGTCTCTGCTTCTCCAGCTCTAAAAAGCAAACACACCACACCCAGTCTCCTTTCACAGGGCCTCTGAGGATCAAACGCAGATCCTCCCGCTTACAAAGCAAGTGCTTTCCTGACTTAGCATCTTCCCAGCCCTGACTGAGAGATTGTGATATACACTATTATTTGAGGTCCATTAGCCAATGGGAGAACTGAGCAAATGACAAGAAATCTGGAAGTTGGGTTCAAGGTGACTCTAAGCATCTGAAGGCAGAAACTATGGCTGGGTTTTTGGAGTCCTTCCTCTGTGGGCAGTCATCGTACTTCAGACCAATTTGTGTACAGTTATTCAAAGTTCAGATTTCTGAGAAAGGGAGGAGATTAGAGCTTCCCAGCTCTAATTCCTAAAAGGAATAGTCACTTTAGTGACACCCCCACCAGCCCTGCATACAGTGAAGAACAATGGTCTCTCAGAGGTAAACCCAAGTGTTCTTTTTTTTTTAAGGTTTATTTATTATGTTTATATGAGTACACTGTAGCTGCTTTCAGACACCAGAAGGAGGCATCTGATCCCATTACAGATGGTTGTGAGCCACCATGTGGTTGATGGACTTGAACTCAGGACCTCTGGAAGAGCAGTCAGTGCTATTAATTGCTGAGCTATCTCTCAAGCCCCCAAGTGTTCTTTATTGAAAGGAGGAAGCATCATATGTGTGAATACACACTACAGAGATTCTTCACATAGAAATAGAATGCAATGGGGTTGGGGATTTAGCTCAGTGGTAGAGCGCTTGCCTAGCAAGCGCAAGGCCCTGAGTTCGGTCCCCAGCTCCGAAAAAAAAGAAAAAAAAAAAAAGAAATAGAATGCAATGACCTCCTGCTTTTGAGGCAAACTTATTTTCTGTATGGATTAGTTACTTTTAAAATTGTTGGGATAAAATATACTGAAAAAAGTAACTCAGGGAAGGAAGAGTGTGGCTCCAAATTCAAGGTGCAAGCCATCATGATGGCATATCCAAAGCAGTGGGAGCAAGCTTGAAGCAGCTGGTTACTTCACAATCGCACTCAGAAAGTAGGGAGTGCCAAAGACCAGCCTGGACTTGGAGAGGAGTTCCTAACAGGCTTGAGAGGGGTGTCTGGGAAAAGCAAAACAAATGACTAGAAGTCAAACTGTGGGTCCAAGGTGATGGCCTATGTTATGCTCAAGATAGCTTTCCAGTTTGATCTCTGCATTCTGCTCTCTTGAAATAGCTTGTAGAATAGCTCATCTCTTGCAGATCAAAAGTCCAGTTTTTTTTTATTTTACATATCATCATTTACAATTCAGTCATCACTCCAGGTTCCCTTTTGATTATCCCATGAATCAGCATCCCATGACCCCAAACCCTTGACTATTAGAAAGAGACAGCAAACACAAGCACAGACAGAAATATAACTGTGGGGGTCTCTAAAATTACCATTCTGGCCATGCCTGGACCTAAATTAGCTCTGCCTCAGGTTGACTTGAACACAGGAACTCACCTGCCTTTGTAAGCATAAACAAAAAAATTTTAGCTGGGTGGGAGCTCGCCTTCCAATCACCACTCCTTAAATCCCTTTATTTCCTTCCTTAGTATCTTTCTGACAAATTGGTTCATAGTGCAGTTGCCTCTCTCTGTTCCTTTAAATTTGTCAAGCTCCTTATACAATTCATATTGCATTCTTATATTTTGCTTAGTTGAGAAATTATCTATCTTTTGAACTCATGTTTTTTAGTATTCTTTCCTACAGCCTTAAGGGCTGTCCTGTAGGTCACAGTGTTCTACCATTTTGCTGAGACATTGACATCCCCTACCCTCCTAGACTTGGGCTGTCTCTGGTTATCATGGAGTCATTAACCTTGTCAGAGAAGACATTCCTCAATGAAGGAACATGAAAATATTATAGAAAGTATACATTATGTATTATACACTATTATACAAATAAGCCTTTCACTCATAACAACTGTTGACACTTATGGAGGCCCTGCTGGCTCTGATCCAGGGGCTGGATCTATGTCACACTGTCCCTTACACATGGTCAAGCAGGACTTAGCAGGAGTAAAGCAGGACTGAGCATGCCTATACTTAGCCCCTCTCCTCCTTTTTCCACAGACTTGGATCCCAGCCTAGGTAGTGGTGCCACCCAAAGTGAGCAGGACTTCTCACCTCAATTAATTGTCACAATAATCTTGACAGGTATTCCCAGATGCCTATCTCCCAGGTGGTTCTAGATCTTAGAAAGGTGATAGTTGAGATTAAGCAACACACTGTGGTCAGGATTTAGATATGAAGCTTTCACAGAGTCCTTGATGGTAGTGCTGATTGGTCTGTATTCTCTGTTATATAAATGGGCATCAAGGAGCAAGGAGGTAAGAGCATGGAGTTTGTGAGAAGGAGTTCAAAACTGCCTGTACAGTGGGATTTATACCTGATAAATACAGAGTAAAGACTCAAGAAACATTTTAATTGAATTTATTAATTTATGATGACAGTAAGGGTTCATTCACACTTTCTGAAGGTGTGTACATCAAATTGAACTACACAGTTGAATGATATTTAAACTTTATAGAATTATCCCAGAATCACTTTAAAGGGTATATTGATAAGAGGCCAAACACCAGCAACTCTGTAATTACTTTCCAGATCCACACTTTGTTACTAGTCCATATATACAAGTCTGATTGAAGTGAATGGACACAGATGGGAAAAGTCCAGAATAAATATTGAAACTCTAATGGCTCATTTCTAAAGTGTCCTATTAACCTTCAACTGATAAAAGGTAAAGAGATAACAGATGGTGGAAAACCAATGGGATGGTTTTTTGTAAGTGTCTGATGAGCAGACAAAGCTGATTGGCAACTTTCAATAGATAAATATTAATTTTGCCTCAAATTTATGGACTTGCACACTTTTTAAAAATTTCATTTCTACATGCGTTCATGCAGAATATGAATGTGTACTGTTTATGTGTGGGTGTGCATGGATGTGTGTGGAGATCTGTGTCCAATCTCTCTCTCTATTGTTCTCCATCCAGTTTTTGTTTGTTTGGCTTTGCTTTCACATTATTTGTTTTGTGAAAGGAACACATCCCAGAGCTTGTATATGAAGATTATTAGTCCTCTCCTTTCCACCATATGGGTCTCTGACTGAACTCTGATTGTCAAGCTTGGGAGCAGTCACCTTCACCAGGTGAACAGTGACCGCAGAATTCACACCTATTGTTGTTGCTGTTGTTGTTGTTGTTGTTATTGTTGTTGTGGATAGGGTCTCACTATGTAGCATTTACTAACCTTGAACTCAGAAATTGGCCTGCCTCTGCCTCCCAATTCATAGGATCAGAAATATATCCTATCCAGCTTCTACCTAATTTTTTGGTACAGGGTTTCACCCTGAACCTGGGACTCATCAATGAGGCAAGCCTAGCTGTCTCTCAAACTCTGGGGATCTTCCTGTCTCCAACTCCACAGAATTAGAGTTACAAATGCACAGCTCTGTGCCCAGCTCTGATGTGGGCACTATGGCTCAAATTCAGGTCCTTGTCCTTATATGATGAACACTTTACCCAGAGCCATCTCCCTAGTTCCTACCCTTGATGAAAATGTATTTCAGTCTTAGAAAAAGAATGGAAGCAGATAAAATAGAAAGGAATATGAATATTTTCATGGCAGTGAATATTTCAGTATATCTGACAGTGCCTCTCAGCACCCATGTTACTCTAAGAGTTTCTGAAAATCGTTTAAATAATGATTTATAAATATTACATCTATGTAGTGGGGGGAGGGGAGCATGTATCTGCCATGCCATGAATATAGAATCTGAAGACAACTTGCTGGGGTTGGTTCGATTTTTTTACCATATGGATCCCACGGATCAACTCAGGTGTTGGTGCTTAGAGCAAGCACCTCAACTCACTGAGCCATCATGCAGGCCCTTCAATAGTGATTTAATAACAAAAAAGAAAAACTATCCACAACTAGCTTCTTTATCTCTGCAGCTTAGATCTGACAAAGCAACAATACAGATCAAAAACTTAGACATTATTATATTGTGTTGACACTAAGTACTGTTGGCCTATGGAATTTTGTCTGGTTGAAGGCAGCTAGATACAAAGTCAGAACTTACAGTGTGACTTTCCTTCAGAGTCACACATATACTGAAAAAGAAACCCATGTTCTGCTTCGTTTTGTTCTTCTGATTTAATACACCTCCACCTTCCCTAAAGTCATATAGTTTTCCTTTTTCTTTTACAGACTCTTGGTCATTCTCTGCAAAGCAATCAATCTAGTAAAATTTTCACCTCTGATTATAATCTGCTCATTACCATTTGAAAATATCAGAATTTTTATTTCTATGCCCAAACAGCAGACATTTTGAGACAAGTCTCTAGCTCAAGGGGCAAAGTCATCCCTGCTGGAGAGAACTCTTATTTTTCTCTTGTTCTCCTCTTGTAAGATTTGTTACACCTCTTCCCTGTCAAACTTAACTTTGTCCTACTGATAGGCACACAAGCAAATCAAAGAACACAGTCATGAAAGATGCTGATTTGAGTTACATTTGGCTTGCCTCTCATGAAATGAAATACCATGCTGCCTCTCCTACTCCTCCTCCCCCCTCCTCTACTCCTCCTCCCCTCCTCCTCCTCCCCTCCTCCTCTTCCTCCTCCTCCTCCCCTCCTCCTCCCCCTCCTCCTTCTCCTCCTCCTCCTTAGCTTCTTGGTAAGTTGGGTGTTTGTGTTTGCCTGTTTTTAAGGCCTTGAAGAGACCCACTCTTCACATGGCACTTTGTACAAGCCTTAATTCGTCAGCCATACATAGACTCTCTCAGATATCTCTGCTTTACTATTGCCTAGTAACAAGGCCAAGACATACTGGCTTACATCTATGAGCAGATCCATAGCTGCAGGGCTTCTTACCTGACATGAGTCATATATACACAATGATAAGGCCTCTTTTTGTCCTAGAATTTAATTCACAGTGCTATCCTCTGAGTGGCAGAACTCCTTCCTGAAGAAACAAACCTAGCTTCACAGTAAGGGAGAAGGTATAGTCAGCTGCCAACATGATTTCTGAATATCAGCCTCTAGACCTGTGATTCACAACCAATGTGGGCTGCAACCCCTTTGGGAGTTGAATGACCCTTTCACAGCAGTCATTTAAGACCATCTGCAAAACAGATATTTACATTACAACTCATAACAGGAGCAAAAGGTTGTGTGGAGTAGCAATGAGAATAATTGTATGGGTGGGGGTCATCACCACATGAGGAATTGTATTAAAGGGTTGTAGCGTTAGGGAGGTGGTGAACCACTGCCCGAGGTAATGCTGGAAAAATGAGCAAGAGACGGTTTTCTTAGTAAGAGAGCTGACATACAAAGAGAACACCACGTTTCTGTTTTCCCATGCAGCTCATAGTGATTTTAAATTCCTCTTCATTTTAAATCATAACGATCCCTTTATAAACATCAATTAACTCAATAAGTATTTTAGTAACAGCTTTTCTGTGACCAGGTAGACCAATAAACCCCAATTTAGAGTAAATTGTTATCATCTGTTTTATTAATAATATTAATCAGTATATTTAGTTTCAAAATAAATTACTTAATTACAGCTATACTGTGAAATTTTGTTCATATTAAATAAAAGACTCGCAATTCCATTTTTGCCTGGTCTAGCCAGCCTTTCATACACTTCAGTATGTGTTTTTAAAAAACCTTATTTTGTGATTATTTCAAATAATAAATTAAAATTTCAGGTTCTCTGTGTATCATGCACTGTTTTTCGCTTCTTGGGATATAAAAGACTAGAACTGTGTAAATTCTGAGCAAAAAGGCTGTGAATTAGAATAATTTCTCTCTTTCTCTCTCTCTCTCTCTCTCTCTCTCTCTCTCTCTCTCACACACACACACACACACACACACACACACACACACACACACACATGTCAACTTTGAAGCAAAGCATGAAGCCGATATAAGCAATATGAAGACGTGAGTTACTGTCAGTCTTATTGAACGTATCAGTAATATAGACTTCTGATCTCCAAGCTTGTCTGGAGTTTTACACATCTGTAAATAAGGCCTTCTTGGTTGTGAGAACTTCAGGAATCTACATTCTTTTCAGCCAATATGCCAGACTCTGAAGAAAAAAAAAAGTCTCCTAAGGAGATGAGAGTCTGCCCCCTGTTAATAGGAATTTAAATGATAAATCATGGTAGATCAGTAGAAGACTAGGATAAGATACAATTGGAGAGACTTTTCCAACAAGAGCAAGGAAGTGTGAGACCTGGGGATTTGACAGATGGGTCTAGCTAATTTGTAACTTAATAATCTTATGTTTATCCATTTAATCAATGCCTACTTAGCACCCCACACATACTAGACACACTGTTTTTCTTGGGACTTTGAGAATGGTCATAGCTCCCTCCATAAGAGCACAGCTGAGGTACCAGACTACAGTGATACTGATTATCTAGATTTCCTTCTTTCTTTGTTTCTCTTCAGTCTGGTCTCACTATGTATCTGTAGCTCTTCTGAGCTCACTTTGTAGACCAGGCTGGACTGTAACTCACAGAGATCTGCCTGCTTCTGCCTCAGAAGGGCTGGATTAAAGGTATATGCCACTATACCAGGAGATGATTGTCAATCCACTGCCTTTGAGTCCTGAGTAGAACTGTTAGGCCTACTTAGCAGATCACATAGGTAAGTTGGGAACCCATCTCCTGTACCCAGTCACAACATGGACGTATTCTCACATCTAATTTTGACTTAGAACTCGGATGTAAGTGAATAATCAAGGTATATCTAGAAATAGTTATACTACATGCTAGCTTTCTAATTTTATGTTAAAAATGTAATGTATTTAAGCATTTGTAAGGAAAGCCATAGCAATCAAACTGTTGAAGACAGCCGAAAATAATTTACTTTTATACTACATTTGGGCCTCTTAGATTCTGTAAAATAATCTTATAAAAAATTATGGTAGAAAATAAGGAACTTGCAAAGCTCTCTGTTCCCATTTTCTTAGCAAGGATATCCTGATTTAAGTGGTTAGACAAATTAAGCAAATCTGGAAGGACATGCATGTCTTTTTGAAAGCTGTCCCAGAAGTGACCCAATAAGTGGTTTTGTTCATCTTGTATATGACATGGAATACCTTCCCCAGTTTCCTGACATGTGTACATACATACATCTATACATGTATTGTGACATATTGGCAGAATTTTGGGCAGCGTAAATTGAGATTCACCTAAGAAATGAAAAGCTCTTCAAACTCATTGGTACCAATGGGCTTAAAATGAATAAAACAATTCCCAGTCTAAACGACCAAGTGCTGGTAACTGTTTCAGATCCTTGGGGCTTGTCTTTCCTAACTCATGTGTTTCAGGAGAGCCTTGAACTAAGTCCATCCACATTTTCATTATAGTTCTTAACACATTCAGGAAAGCAAGCTTACACATTGCTAGATGACCTCATTCAAAAACATATGAAGACTGGCTTTGAAGGATCCAAAAGTCTACTGTAGATTGTTAATGCTGTCTATGTTTCAACACCATTTCACGTGCTGCCATTGCTTTATAGGGTGAATTGTGACATCCAGGGGATTCTATATGCATCTGGGAGTCCCATCATTTGGGAGGAGTGCATAGGCCTTTTACTCTGTTGATAAGGAAAAGGAAGCAGAGAGGGTGTATGGCAAAGAGGTGCCAGAGCTAGAACTTGGAGTTGATGGATCTGCCTCTAAAATCTGTTATTTTATTTGCATACATAAGGCCTGCACTAGGCAGTAGGGCCTCTCAGTGGGTATTAGACAGAGGTCTTCTTTTTGAATGGACAGATTGGAGAAATGCACTCCATTAGGAGAATACAGCATTTCACCTTTTATCTGTCAATCATCCCTTAACTGGAGTCTTTGAGCAGCACACAGAATGTATACAGCAGCACGGGAAGCTCTGTTTTCACTGACCTCTGCTTTCTAATGATTACCTTTACAAGCCTCAAGTAATGTTTACTTGTTCACTCGCACACTCACATTCATTTGTCTTCACTGTGTGAAGTGAACATTTCCTTTATCTCCCTTACAAGAGGAAAGCCTAAGACAAAATGGATTTCGGTACTGAAAATAAGTCCACCATAAAGCCCACGTAAGACCTAGTGGAGAGAAAGCCTGGGTGCTGGGGCATGAAAAGGCCCTTGTTGGGGGAGTCCAAGTCCCGTAAAATTGGGTGAATAGTCTTCTACTCTCCATTCTTTCTAACTCTATGAGTTGGAATTTAGTCCTGATCTTAGAGATTCCAAATCTGTGTTCCTTATGCCATGTTGACTCTATCTGTATTTAAAATAACCAATTGAGAGTTATAACCGTTCATACCACACAATTATAGTTTAGGATAAGTATTGTTTAGATGGAGAACCTGTTCCAGAAGACACTGCCTGTCTGTTAACAGGTGATGCCTTAAGATGACGCTTCCTGTTACCTGTCACCTTGACAGTGTATATAATCACGGAAGAGTGAAGCCTCTCAGCCTGCCTTTGAGGGGTATCTGCATAGAGTTAAATGAGATGGGAAGATTCTTTAATGATGGGTGGCATCACTTTATGGGCTGGGGTCCTGGACTATATAAAAAAGAGAAACTGGATAAAGCAACATCATCCACGGCTCTTTGCTTCTTGACTGAAGAGGCAGTGTACCCAGCTGCCTCACTGTCCTCTGCTCCATGGTCCCCACTGTGAAGGGTTGTACTCTCAAATTGTGAGCCAAAAGAAACCCTTCCTTCCTTAAGTTGCTAGCCATTGAGTATTTGATCATATTAACAGAAAACCAATGAGTACAGAGCCCATAAAAGTGACACCATTCAGAAGAAGAGGTGTTTCCTTGGCTTACAGAGCAACTTCAACACTAAGTAGCCACCGAGGTATTGCTAAGCAGCCACTCAGGTGCTATATGAGAAATAGAGCTGAAAGCCAAGCCCCTGACCTTTGGGAGTATTATAGTCTCATCGTGAAAATGACAGCAGATCACTTTGAAGGCCAGCATCAGTAGACACCTACTTGGCAAAGGGATAAGAGAAGGAGCATAGAATTGGAAAAGTCCGTGTTCTTCATGTACACTGGTCCTTGACAGCAAAGCCTAAGAAGGATTTAGTGTAGGTAGTATGTTGGTTGGGCCAGGGTAGCTCCTGATAGACAGAAAGGAAGAAAATCCAATAAAAAAAAAAAAAAAAACAAGGGTATGGGTAAAGTGAAGTAAATTCAACCAGCACTCCCTCCACCCCCTAAAAATTACTTTCTGAGGGTGGTGGATATTTGCAGACCATGGGAAACTGGAGCAAAGAGATAGGGCCACAAGGCTTGGGCTTGAAGTAGGACACAGAGTGTCCTGACATACAGCTGAAATGAGAGAGAGCTTGACAGAGTATGGTACGGAGCCACAGAGGTATGGGCTATAGCCCTGGTTCAGGCCTCCCTGTCCTTGGCAACTTGTTCTTACAGCTGCAAACAGACCAGTCATCCAGGCAGGTGTTGAAGCCAGACACTAATGGGCCAAAGCTGAGTTTGACTATTGGTCACTTAAACCCTCTGGGTTGCCAAGCCTACATGAAAATAGAAACAGGGCCTGCCTTATGGGCATACAATAGGGATTTATCCTGTTGGGAAACAGACCCCAGAAAAAGTTAGACTGACTCAACAGGAGACTGTTTTTAGGTGTATTCATTCATTCATTCATTCATTCATTCACTCACTCACTCACTCACTCACTTATTTATATATGTGTCAATTGCCTGATGGATGATCTAGGTGATCTTATACTCAGTTTGTGGCCATGGTTGGCTAGAATTCCTCATCCTCCTATTTCTAACTTTATTAAATGCTGGACTTCAAGTGTACATCACCATGCCTGGCTTTACTTTGTTTATATATTTTTAAGTGTTAGCTGTTTCCTTGTTTCATTTATTACTTGTTTCCCTTATCCTCTCCAGCCTCCTGTTGTGCTGGGATTAAAAGTGTGCACCACCCCACACAGCTATCTGTTTCCATTTTTTAGATTCTACTAAACGGTTAAAGATAATTAAGCTGTGCTGGAATATCTGTGATTGATGGGACAATTTGATATGTGGCTAGAATAAAGCTCAGCTCTTCCATGGAAAACAAATGTATTGTGCCAGTAAACCCAGCTTTGCTGCAGAGGGTGAGGGTAAAGGCAGGTCTACAGAGGTGACGCTTCCCAGCCAGCCAACCTGGTCCAGACCCTGAGCTTCTAGTTTAGCCAGGCACTGTCCTAAGACAAGACAGGAGATATGGATAGAAAACAATTACCACTACCCACACACTATACATGGGCTGACCCATGGCTCCAGCTGCATATGTAGCAGAGGATGCCCATGTTGGGCATCAATGGAAGGAAAAGCCTTTGGTTCTGCCAAGGCTGGACTCTACAGTGTATAGGAATGTTGGGGGGGGCAGAAATAGGGGAGGTGGTTGGGGAGGGGAACACCCTTAGAGAAGAAGAGGAGGGAGATGAGATAGGGGGCTTATGTCCAGGAAACAGGGAAAGGGAATGACATTTGAAATGTAAATTTAATGCTTCACTCCTTCTTTAAAAGGGGAACAAGAATACCCTTGGCAGGGAATAGAGAGGCAAAGATTAAAACAGAGGCAGAAGGAGCCTACCCCACATGTGGTCCATACATATACAGCCACCCAATTAGACAAGATGGATGAAGCAAAGAAGTGCAAGCCGACAGGAACCAGATGTAGATCTCTTCTAAGAGACACAGCTAGAATACAGCAAATACATAGGCGAATGCCAGCAGCAAACCACTGAACTGAGAACAGGACCCCTGTTGAAGGAATCAGAGAAAGGACTGGAAGAGCTTGAAGGGGCTCGAGACCCCATATGAACAACAATGCCAACCAACCAGAGCTTCCAGGGACTAAGCCACTACCCAAAGACTATACATGGACTGACCCTGGGCTGCAACCTCATAGGTAGCAATGAATAGCCTAGTAAGAGCACCAGTGGAAGGGGAAGCCCTTGGTCCTGCTAAGACTGAACCCCCAGTGAACATGATTGTTGGGGGGAGGGCAGTCATGGGGGGAGGATGGGGAAGGGAACACCCATATAGAAAGGGAGGGGGAGGGGTTAGGGGGATGTTGGCCCCGAAACCGGGAAAGGGAATAACATTCGAAATGTAAATAAGAAATACTCAAGTTAATGAAAAAAAAGAAATGTAAATTTAAAATATGCAATAAAAGAAAAAAAAGAAAACAATTACCACCCTGCTCTGACCTCTGCTTCTATACATATGCACAGTCACATATGTGCACCACAAGCTATGTACATATATACACACATGAAGGAAGGAAGAACCACATACTTCACACAAAACCACATGAAGGATGAAAGGAAGCAAGGAAGAAGCTTTAAAAGGAAAATGATGAATCACACTAAGAAGTTGTCTAAAGTTTCCATACTCTGTCGGAAAACAGCCCAGAAAGATTGTTGCCGTGTTCTCTATGGTAAAGCTCATAAACATGAACTGGCGTTGAGTTCTTCCAACTCACTTCTAAAAGCCAGGAGAGCTTCTCACATCTTATTTTTCAGATGATGAAAATCCTTGGGTTATTTTTTAGCAACTGCTATGCATGAGGCCAATTGCTTATTTATAGAAACAGGAAGGTATGGAAACAAAAAATACATATATGATGCATTTATCATCTTTAAAAATAAATCACTCTTAGCCAGGCATGTTGGAATGAGTCTTCAATTGTGGTTCTCGAGACACTGAAATAGGCGTGAGTCAGGAGTCTGAAATTAGCCTGAACTAAACAAGCTGAAGACCAACCTTTGATACACAGAAAAATTCTACCCCATACCTCCCCACCCCATAAAAGTAGGAGGAAAAAATCACCCATGTTGGAAAACTTGGATAGTGGTAGTGGGGAGCTAGGGAGTTCTTGGTCCCATTTTTATTTACCGAAGGCCAAGATAAGAAACAGTAGAAGGGACTCACCTGGGGCTTTTGAGAAAGAATGAGCAGCAATGACTGTTGAAGGAATGAGTAAATAGAACTAACCATCACAGGTCACCTCTTACCAAGGACAAGGCTCCACTATGTGTTGTAGATGTGAGCAGGAGTTGTGTGGATGTAGTCCTCGAAAGTCCTTCTTGCCTGCCATCAACCGTATACCCGAAAGTCACAGACCAGTGTGCCCGCCTCCCTCTGACTCTGAGCTGGCCCTCTGATTCACAAATACAACTTGATAGATGACGTATGGTGCTCAAGGTTGATAAAGACCTTTGCAGCTCTGTACATACCCCCAGGTAGGGGAGGGAGGTCTGGGAATGCTTAATCTGAGAACACTGTTTCTAGAAATCTGGTTGGCATACAGCCAGAGCTCATAGTACACAAAGAAGTCTCAAATTTTCCTGAGGTGACCAACCCCAGTTGAGCTTCCAACTGATAGGTAACATTCAGTGCCAGCCATGAGAGCAAATGTGCTTGGATGTTCATCCAGCATTTCCACTCAAGGCTTGACTGTAGCTCTGAAACTCAGCCTTGGTAGCTCTCTGGCCCCTTATACATGAGTTTCCCGAATGCACACTGTCCATGTGAGCTCAAAGAACCCGCAGAATCGTACTTGTTTTGCGAAGCCATTATGTTTGGGGTTCTTTGCTGCAAAGTAAACTGGCATAGAACTTGAAAATGGACATAAAATTCAATTCAACGATCTGACAGATACTGGCAAAAGTTTAATACTGTACAAATATCATGTAGCATAATGATTTAAAATTTTAATTTTTAATTATTTTACCTCTTACTAACCATAAATGAAGGGCTCTTTTTTTTTTGACATAGTTCTGTGGCGTATCATTGGTGCTTCCTAGTTGAATTCATTAAAATGTTGGAGGTGGAATTCTCATATCTATTGTGTCATGAACTCCATTAAACTCTAGTGAAGCCTAAGAAGCCTTCTTTGGAATATTTTTACATGTGTAATATGAAATTTTGTAGCATTATAAGTGAAATAATCATATGAAGATACACTTTTCAAACAAGTCTAAAGGCAAGTCTGTGGTATAGTAATATGTATTCAATACAATATATATATTATTACTAAAATAAATAGATAAATAGATATATATTTAGCCACATTAAAAAATAAGTGTGACAGTTTTATCTATTGACTTTATAGGTGGAATTAATGAATTTAAAAGAAAAGCAAAACAGTAAAACCCACCTTTGAATATTTCCAAGTTATGGAACTAAAAAGACTTGACATGTATGTGCGTGTGCTAGGATAGGGTGGGAGTGGGGTGTGCTGAACAGTATCAAATATAGAGGAGCTTAAAGCAACAGAAATTCATTGTGCCACCATCCTGGTGACTAGAAGCCTGCAAATCCAGGGCAATGCTCTTGCTAGCAGTTCCACAAAGAACACTCTCTACTTTCCTGCTTGGCCCCTGAGGGTTGGGGAAATCCTGAACATTCTTGTGGTGGCCCATGTAGCCCTGTAGTTTGTCCTCCCTCTACCCCAGGTTATCCATAGCACTGCCCTTCTGATTCTATGCCCAGTGTCCTCTTTTGTAAGTAGACAGTCCTATCAGACCAAAACAACCCAAGGCCACAGGATTTAAAGGAATGGCTGAAATGAGTGTGTCTGGAGCCCCATGGTCTAGTCTTTTATAGAAAACGATTTCCACTAGAATATTAAGCTTGTGTCGATGTTCCTTTCATGGCTCTTTGAAGCTTTTAAATATGAGAATCCAATCCAAATCTAAACAAGTAATGTCTAACATTCATATTTTAACAAAAACACCAGAATCCAAGTTGCTTTACGCATTTTCAATAGTATTATACCATAAAATTGTTTAACCAAAAATTGTATTCAAAGGATTGTTGAAACTGCATAACAGAACTGTATCCAATTAGTCAACAATGGTTATTGAGCAACCTGAGGTACTGTATTCCCCAAGGAGAAGTGTAGTCAACATGAGCCATTTCCTCAGGAATGTAAACACAACTAGGCAATGGGCAATGATACCTACACACACACACACACACACACACACACACACACACACACACACACACTCACACACACAGAGTCACCAAACACACACAGTCACCAAATGCATACATACCAACTACATATCCAGCTCAAACACACACACACAGTCACATGAACACACGCAAACACACTACTTAAACATACACATACCACACACAAACTCACTCACATACACACAAACCCACCACATTCACACACATGCCACACCACACACACTCACTACTGCCCCCATTCACGACATTCTTACACACCTTACACACATCACACTATACCTATCCACTCACGCATGCACACACACATGCACACATTACACAAAAGCACATGCGGTTTCAATTTGATCCTTGATTTAAAAATATTATTTTATGTCGACTCCTGTGTCCGTTTTATTTTCTCTTCTAATTTTGAACCGATAAAACCCTATCAGTTTCTCTGTTAGATTATAATATGTTTTCCTCTTTTAAAATAAAAGCTGACTAAAACTGCCTAACCACAAAATCCAAAATGATTGAAAATCAATGTCACGAGGTTGTCATAATATATTTTCGATGTATGTTAGCTGTTACCCTTTTTATAGATGCTAAATGAGTACCATAGTCAGCAGGGATGCAAGTCCTTTGCCAACAGAGTTCCTATGGATGCTGTGATCCATCCTTGTGTTATGCTTAGTAAAAATGTATCCTAAAAGATTTCTTATGAGGAGACCTAGAACATCACATTAAAATATAAGAACAATAATTGCTATGAATTCTTAGAAATACTGGAACAGCATTGCTCCATTAGAGTACACACTAATAAGGGTGTGTGTGTGTGTGTGTGTGTGTGTGTGTGTGTACTTATAAATACATAGCAGGAACTTTAATGTACACTGAGACTCAAATCCATACATTGTTTGATTTCAGATCTGAGTCTAGAAAATATTGTTCTGCTCCATTGAATCATTATCGAGAGGTAGTTGAATCTTAATTCTCTACCCTTTAAAGTTGTGATATCAATATCAGTTGCTTGGTTCTGAATATATGTGGATTCATTTAGGCAGTGCCTCGAATATCATAGATGCTTAAGGAAAGGGACCCTGGTCAGGTGCGAAGGTATGTGACAGCAGCCTCACCATTTGGGTAGCTGAGACAGGAGGATCAGGAATTTACCCACAACCATGGCTACATATTGAGTTCCAAGCAGACCTAGGTGACATGAGACCTCATCTAAAAAAAATGTAGAGAAATAAAGGAAGGAGGGATGGATGGATAGATGGAAGGAAGAAAGGACAGAAAGAAGGAAGAAAGGAAGGGAATGGAAAAGAAGATGGAAACAACAACAAAGAGAAAGATAATAAAGGCAAAAGAAAACTGGATCCAACGTCATGGTCCCATATCTTTCCCCAACCCCACCATACCCTGTGACATCTGTTTGTACACCAACTTAGCCATCCTGATACAAAAGAATTTTTAATGACATCAAACCCCACTTTGCATGTGTTCTACAATTATTTTACTGCTAATTAAGAGGCCACTAATTGGAAGGAAAATAAAGTGAAAAATAAAACAGTTCTTTCCACCTATGCCTGTGGCTTCGTGGCTTCTGGTGAGCAGGTTTTCTTTGGTCTATGCATTCCCTTCTGTCCAGCTTCAGTGAAGTGCTGAGAGGGACAGAAGGCTCTGCGGTCTTGTGGTGTTGCAGAGAGAGCAGGCCCACGCTGCCTGTATAATCCGATCTCATCAACTCACACTAATCACTACTGATAGTAGCAAAATTTAGCCTGGATCTGCTTAGTTAATCTGGGCTGACAGGGGGAAAGGAAAGGGACACAAGGACACAGGAACAGAGGGACGAAAGCCAACACTTGCTTCTCGCCTGACTGGCGCGCACGTCTAGAGCTTCTAATTTGACCTCCTTGGGGAATTTCTTTCTTACCTTACAAACAAATACACACCTGGTTGTCAGGATACCAGCTTTCTCCAGAGCAGCTTCGCAGACAACAGGTGCCCTGCTGAGTCTGAGAGAGATGGGGACAGCAATGCCGGCCTCCTGATGCTGCCCAGCAGAGACTTGCAGGTGCGTTGTACCTGAGACTGTGTATTATTTATTGAAACTTAGTCCTCCGCCCTCTTGACCTACAGGCATCCCTGGAGTCTGGTGCTCCCACTATGGAGCCACCAGCAGCTGAGCTGCAAGGTCCGGCAGCTAGGAATCCTTTGCTTTCGTAGTTTTTCTTGCCAGGAATTGCAAACTAGCACCACCCAGCTTTTTAAGCACATCTTGAAGAGTAACCAGGAATGGCCGTCAAGCATCCGATAGAAGGACTCCTCTACGATCTGAGACTTCTCCACAAGGATTCAAGTTTTCTTTCTTATGGCATTTCTCCACGCTGGTGCATATGTCAATGAAACTCAGACTACAGCTGTGGCCTCTTTGTACTGTGTGGCTCTAGTAGTGGCCTGACTGTGATGTACGACTTCACATGCTTCATCTTCGGCAGGAAAATGGGGTATCCAAAAACGCCCTGTCTTGTTACCCATGATGACATCTGTATCTGGCAAACCAGGCGACTCTTTGCATTTGGGTAACAAAGACATTTGGGATACATTTTCCATGTTGGTGAAACTGCTGTTGGTCACCTCAACCGTCCTGCATGCTGCCATGCTAAAACCGCCTAAGAGTAAAAATGTCTCTTGGGTAAGTAGATGATGCTTCCTTATCTCTTAATGTATTTTAAGCATCAGCACAGGATGCGAGCCCACAACGACATTTAGTGGCTTCATGGTGGTAGGGGTGTCGGAAAGACTCGGGAGCATTCGCTTTTGAACACAGTATAAACGTGAGCAACCAAGCTTCTGCCAAAGGTCGTGGCATGCTTGCTAAAATACGAACCGGAAGACACATGAGCTCTTGGGTGTTTGGGGCATTTTCAAGCTGCCTTCTCTTAGTGTACACAGGCAGAATTTAAAATGCATTCATAGAAAGCTAAGCCTTTGATTTGAAAATGTGTTCAGCTCCAAGGCCTGATAGCACAGATTTTGAGTGGAGCCAGGGGTATGGCAGATGTTGGGGGTGGGTTGTGGAAGTCCTCCTCTGAGATTGTTGTCAATACATTCCGTTCCTTGGGTGTGTTTTTGTTTTTGTTTTTTGAAACATGATGACAAAGAATACTTCTTAATTTCATATGCTTAAGTAATTCTCATCAGTAACTAACAAGTATGTCTAGTGAACAATGAATATTTCAGGAATGGCTGGCACGCGAATCCTCATCAAACTTGACTGAGGAGTATTGTCTTAAGGTAGTTTCTGACTAAAGATAGAAAATAAGCCGGATTGAGCTCAGAGTAATGAGTCCCATCTCTAAACTCTTTTAAAAAATGGCTTTGACTTCTAGGTTTAGTGAACTCGGCACATGACAGCTAGAGTCAGGGCATGCTCCTCTACGTTCTAGATAAAGTTGTGTGTCTGGTGGCAACTTTGTGGCCTGTCACCACACAAGTGTGACCACTCTCCATGGAGACTTCGTATGAAGTTCACTATGGTTTTCTTAAGGTAACTCAGGAAACATAAACAATTCCGTTCAAAACATAATTTCACCACAACAGCCGAGGTTGGCCAGCTATTCTTACATTAAGTGAAATAGCACAATAGTTGTCTGAATATGATAGTTGTGGCGCTTTTTTTCTGTTATGGAAAAGGTTTGGATTATTTTCCACTTGTCACTGATTTTTGAGATGTAGGCTCACTATGTCAACCAGGTTGGTCTCAAACGTAACGATCCTCCTCCCTCGGCCTCCAGAGTGCTGGGTATAGGTAGGAATCGTACCAGGCCTGGCTGAGTTTTGTTGTTGTTTTGTTGTTGTTGTTGTTGTTGTTGTTGTGTAATACTTAATTCAAAGAGACATATCTTAAATTAAAACACAATTTTCATGATTATTTCAGGCAAACTGACAAAAGTTTGATACTACCCATACTGAAACTTTATATCTTCTGCCTGATATTTTTGCATTTTTTCTACTTCTTCCCTTCCTAGCATAACTAAGGACTGTGGCTCACAGCCCCTGGCCAAGTGATAGCCTTGTTTGCATTCCTGCATAGAGGACCTCAGGTCTAATTCATGCTCACATGGGCTTCAGCACCTTCCTCTGCGCATAGATACTCACTAAGCAAGGGGTAGCTTCCAAAGGAGATCTTCCCCTTCATCTGATTAATCTTCCTAAAAGATTAATTCTCCCAGAGCAGAGGTTCCACATGAGGAGTTTCTCCCATGAGGACAGAACTTGAAACATTTTACAGGCTTTGGCTATATGCCGTTTTGCTTTATTTCAGCTCAATTATGCTAATATTTTTGAAAAGTTCAAGCTGTTCACTGACGATTTAGAACCTTCCTTCCTTTAGTGTAAAACACTCCCATCAGTGGAGGGAAATGTGCTTCTCTGCCGTCACTATGAATTATTCGTTCCACAGAGGACAGGAGAGATAGCTTAGTGGTAAAGCACTTGCTACACAGACATGAGGACTCAAGTTCCCCATCACCCATGTAGGGCACAGTGCCACTTGCCTTAACCCTGTGCCCTAGGACTTGGTGGCAGCCAGTCTTTCTTAATCAGTGAGCTCTAGGTTCAGTAAAGTCTCCCAAAGTAAGACAAAGAGTGATTAAAGAAGATACTCAATGTCAGTTACTGATCACTGCTCAAGCACATCTGAGCAATGCAAACACAGGTGAGCACATTTGCACACACACACACACACACAGGTGTGTTCATACACCTGTGTCTACAAGTGTATACACAGATGAATATCTATACATATACACACCAATACACACGTACACGTGTTCATGCACCAGTATATATGTGTGTACACAGAAGAATACCTACCCACACACACACACACACACACACACACCATGGAAAAAAACAAAATTTATTTGTTAAAAATACAGCTAATGAATTTAATTGGTTAGTGTTGCTGAACCCATAATTCTTGTTACTATTATAAAATCCTTGACTTTGAATATTTACAGGCCAAGATGCACCCAAAGGTTGACTCTTGAGATGATTACTTTCGCCAGTTGGAGTTGTTTGGAGCTTTGAATACTTTTCCAAGTTATTTGACTGGAAGCTCTCTGGCATTTCTGCTTTGTCATTGACCAGTCCCCACTAAACTCCAGTCCTGAGAGTGCTAAAATGGCAGCTCTTGTACCCTTAGCCATGAACTGGATGTCAGTGTCGAGAACAAGGCTAGCTCTCTTTGTCTCTGCAGAACACTGTGGCCCTGAGGTAAACAGGACAAGACTCCCACAATTACCTGGGGAGATGCCACTTTCCCTTTCCTTGTGCATTCCTATGTCAGAGATTGGCTATACTCTCCCTGATGGTTGCTCTGTCTGTTGAATGACAAAGAAGCAGTAGTTATGATTTGTTTTCCAAGATGAGGGAAGGATAGTCAGGTCATCCTGGCATGAGAATTCAACAACATCCCCCCAAATGCATTGGATGCTTCCCTCATGATATTTTAGGTATAGAGAAAAGAGCAGTGGACAGATGTTGGAAAATACAGGACCTCATGAAACTCCCATTCCAGGGAGGGGAGACACAAAGAGAAAATCCACGAGTAACGTGCAAGATGCAGAATAAAATCCAAGAAAGAAGTGTTAGGGAATGCCAGAGACTGAGGAGGAGCTGCGAATCAGGTCAACTTTACCTGAGCAGAGACTCAGTGACAGACCAAAAGAAATGCTTAAGTACAAAGGTCCTGAGGCAGGAGCATGCTTGGGGTGTACAAGGAATAGCAAGGAGGGAGGCCAGTGTGGACGAGCTGAAGGGGCATTCTTTGAATCTGTTAGGTCTTATGTGGGCAGTCATCTTGTCCCCAGGGAGTTAGCTCCATCGTCCTTACAGCTGACTGCTGTGTATAAAGGGGATATTTGCCTATTGCCTACAAGTCTTCGCACATACTTAAAGTATCTCTGGATTGCTTATCATACATCAGGCAATGGAAGTATTGCATTCATAGTTCCTATCATGCATCCTTAGAGGAATAAACGCAAAAAAAAAAATCTGTAGGTGTTCAGCACAGGTAAGATTATGTTATTTTTAGTCTGTGGTTGAATCCACACATGTGGAAAGAGGGCATAATAAGTAGGATTTTGGTATTTTTGGTCTGCGGTTGAGTCCGCAGATATGGAAAGAGGAGATAGGGCAGACCGATTGTACTTGTACGTCGGAGAGTTTTTTCCTTTGGATTCAAAGATTGAACCGAGTGTGTAGCTCTCGGTTCAATCTCCACAGAATACTTTGATATAGAGATGTCATAGTTGGATCGATAAGATCAGAACACTTGACAAATCAGGTTACAGAGGACAAGAAGGAGGTGTGGGAGGGGAAACATGGAGACAGTGGAATAAGGGTCCCTTCTAGCGACTGGTTGTCACAGTGTGTCATACTGTTCAGATGGCGATGGCTCTTAAAAGGGGAAAAATTGACTGTTTTATTTTTAACATTATTGAAATCGTTTTTCAAATCAGAATGGTGGTGCTTCATATGTAAAAGAAATCAGGAGAAAACATAATATAATATTAAAGATAATATTAGAAAAGAGAGGGTAAGGGTATGGGTTCGGGTTTACAGAGGCAGCTTTTCCAACAACTGCTAGGGTTATCCTTAGGTACACCCTGGTCAGCAGATGTCCTCTGATTTTTGACCTGGTCTTAATGACACTTGCTTGTGACAGCTATGGAACAGTTAAAAGCGTGGCTCAGAACCCTTGCCAGACTGACCTACTTTGTGGAAAAGCCATGTAGGCTTGGAAATGCAAAAGTAATGGAGCAAGTTCCTGACTTGGCTGTCTCTGCTGTGCCTGAATCTCTCAGCGGTTGAGCTCAGTCACACTGTACGTCCAGTGTTCCAAACAGACAGTCTTACGAATAAGTTTGTAAGTATATTACGTGTCAGCGGCTGGTGTTTCCTTTTTACTATAAACCACAAGAAACGAGTGCAATTTTTTAAGAAAATGAAGGGAGGTTGTCAAGAGCACAAATGGGCATGTTTAACTTAGCAGAGAGTTCAGAACCTTGGGACTGGCTTCCTGTCCTTAATAGAGATGCTAGTGGGGGGTACTCTCAATGCATACCTGCTATTGTAAAAACACAAGCTACTAGAAGCTGACTAAAAGTCTAACGTGACGGTTAAGCATGCTGCCTATAGGGTGGAATACTGGTTCCTCCCTTAAACAGAAACCCTGTCCTCCGGGACAAGAATCCCCAGGCTTCCTCGGTCATTTGAATTCATGCAGGCATTTCAGCATAAACACCTAGCATATTTTAAAGGTTCACTATCTCTTAGGTTTTTGTTTTTACTCTAACCCCTGTGATTACCATGTCTATTTTAGTACATTTCAAACTGACAGGCTTGAAGTCATGACTTACTTGGTCAGAGTTTGCCTCTTATTTCTTTTGCTTCATTACAAATGCATATTTTACTGCACATGAATTTCCCTGCTTTTTCAGACAATAATAAGTTAATGAAACTATGTAACTGCAAAGTTTTGCCCTTTTTTTGCCACGAAGATATGACACTGTCATTAGAAATTTCTTCCCTATTATTGGAGCTAGAGATCGTAAAGTAACCTGGTTATTCTTCCAGATATAATTCAGTTCCTGGCACCCATGAGTTATCTCACAACTATTTGTAGCTCCAGTTGCAGGGTTATCTGATGTCACTTCTGGCTTCTGTGAGTACTTGGCATGCACATGGTACCCAGA
This sequence comes from Rattus norvegicus, assembly GCF_021556685.1. Classification (NCBI taxonomy): domain Eukaryota; kingdom Metazoa; phylum Chordata; class Mammalia; order Rodentia; family Muridae; genus Rattus; species Rattus norvegicus. The sequence goes on from NC_141550.1 coordinate 84,506,897, forward strand.
CATTAATGTAATAAACGAAGGAAAACACCCCCCCTCTCTCTCTCTCACACACACACACACATATATATAGTATATATAACACATATATATATCATAGTATATAGTATAGTATATATTAGTATATATAGTCTTTATATTATAGTATATACAAATGTGTGTGTGTGTGTGTGTGTGTGTGTGCCCTGGTTATTATTTGTCTTCTCCTTTTCTCTTATTAATATGTCAGGTGAGATGGTGTATGATCGTAATCCCAACATGAGGGAGGCCAGACCAGAAAGATCATATGTTCAAGGCTGACCAGAGCTACGTAAAAAGACCCAGTAGTCAAACAAAACAGCAAACGAATGACTTAGAAGCAAACTCTCTTCAGGCATACATACGACCTTGAGCTTTTCCAGACTTGACTTACAATGGATGAACTCATAATGAGTCTTGTGACACAGATAAGTGAATTTCCTGCTCACACAGCCACCGACCTTCATCCAGATCGCTCTCACACACCAAGGCAATGGTTCTCTTTTTCCAACAAAGGTTCATTTTGGTCTACGTAGACTATGTCTACTCTTGGAAACCTGAGAGTTTACACACCAGGCTGGCATTAGTGAACATGAGCATGGAACATTTTATAGAGCCAGCAAGAAAGCATCATGAATCCTGTGTTTGCATGCTGTCAGTATTAATTTTGGTTATTTATTACTTTAATTTATATGCTGTCAAAAACACTCACAGTTCAAACTCATAGAGTTCTTAGAGATTTTAAAGGAATCGAGTCTTTCCTGTCACAAAAGCAACTTCCTTCCTGCTCTGACTCCTGATGCTGCTCTCTTCTCCTACCCTCAAATCCAAAGCACGACTGACAGTGTACTGCAGTGGGGACCAACTCTAGGTCTTATTCTAATTTTACCACCAGCTATGTGACCTGGGTTAAACTATTAACCATTTGAGTGTTAGTGTATTCATCTGTCAATGAGGGTAGTAGATTTGTCCTGAAAGAATACTTTTGTAAGTGTATGACATCCTTATAATACCAGCAGCACATGCACATGACAATCTGATTCTTTCTGTTTCCTTTTCAGTTCTACTGCTGTGATCCTCTCTTGAGACCTTTATGTCTCTGATGTAATAGGCTGTACACCAGCCTCTGTATTTACTGCAGACGTCTAGCCCTTCTGTTTTCCCACCCATTCCAAATGCTTCTTCTATCCAGTAAGCGTCATTAAGCCTAGATCCCCATCAGTTTCTAGGTAGATTAAACCCATCTCGGATTTCCTCTCTGTCCCCAGATATATTAAATATTTACAATCCATCTGAACTGCCTGCGTAGGACAGACAAGTGAAGCATCTAACACCAGAGACCAGCTGTTCCAGGGCACCTCTGCTTACTGACTCTCACATCAGTTTCTTGGGTTTGAGTTTGGTGTTCTTGCTGTTATGATACAAAACAAGACTCAAGGGAGAAAGGGTGGATTTGAGCTCATGGTTTGATAGAATAGTCAATCATGGTGGGTAAGTCTGGTGGGGAGTTTGAGGAGGATAGTCATGTGTCCACAATAGGGAAACTGAAGACAACAGAAACTGTAAAATCTCAAAATTTAGTCCTATGTCCCTACTGCAGACAGCTAGGTCTCACCTCCTGAAGGTTCTGTTACTTCCCCAAACAGTGCCACTACCTAGCACATTCAGACACATGTGCCTTTAGAAGAAATTTCACTGTATTCAAGTCAAAATAGAGCCCCAGTGTTTGACTAGAAAAACCTCCAACCTATCAGAGACTGCATGAGTCTGTAATATCGCCAGTTCTTGTGTATGAGACTAAGAAATGAAAGTACCTTTGAACAACGGGGTCATTCTGTGAAGATGCTTCACACTGGGATATTAATGTTCTCCCTCTGGGACCAGTATCTCTGCCTGGAGTACATCTTGTCTCCCACATTTGCGTTTTGAGGGCGTAGGACCTAAGACCAGTGGTAACTTCTTCGTTCGGCTTGAGACATACTTTAATTCGCAATGTGGTCACAAATCACAACCTGCTCAACATTGTCCTGGACAGTGCTTAGTTTAGAAGCTTTGTTCTTGCTAACCCAAGCTCGGTGTGTAGACAGACTGAGACTGAGAACTCTGATGGCTAGCTGCCTTAGACACCCAGGTCAGCAGAGAGAATATGCCATATTTCTCCTGGCTATGCCACTAACATGCCCCTTTGGTACCAATCGGGATTTGTGAACATGCCCATTTGAGAGTATCTGCAGTCCGGAGTCATCCTACACTTTGAACTCTATTCCTTGATATTTTCCTGAAGAGCTCTGCCTTTCTGAAACATGCTACCCTGGACCCTCATATTCACCTCTGCTCCCTCTCCTTGGCTACCAAGTTGACTCTTACACCTCACAAACTTCACTGCTGCTATTTCTCCTAAGCCAAGATCAAAGCTGAGTATTATTGGCAAAGATGATAAGGAATTAAAGAAAAGTTTGGAGTTATCCTCATTGTATAGATAGCTATAGTCATAGCATAAAGTAAACTTGCATTTAAATTACAAAATATAACAAAATAAGTTATGATGTCACAATGCAAGTTTTCTTTCTTTCTTACCTTTGGGAATTAGCGTGTAGAATGCAAACAAATGGACAAACACACAATGACTTTGGGGGAATAGATGAATAGAACATTCAAATTTTCTGGGAGAGAGATGGAATTTTCCTGGCAATGAGTGCTAATTCACAAGAAAATGAGTCAATTAATTTAAAAGTACATGCTTTTAACTTTCATTCCTCTAAGTTGAAAAAAAAGTGAGATGGAAACTCTCAAGCTCTCTAAAGGTACAGAGCAGACACCTACTCACTCCCTTCAAAAAAGGGGACTAATATATTCAGGACTGCAAACATATGAGGATTCCTGTCATCACAGAGGTTGGGTATTTTTATCTTAGCACAGTTTGCTAGCTCTTCGCTTTTCAGTTTATGATCATCATCATTTATTACCCATATCAAACGAAGAGAGTGAAATTAGCTCCAATTGTTCTCTGGAAACATGAAGGCATGCACCTGTGCCTAAAGGTGTAGGACAAGGTCCTTGGGTCTATTTTGCCTAGCGAACCAAGCTCCACGCAATAAATCTACTGAGCCTTTTCCTCATATACAGGAAGAAATAGTCTATCTCACCTTTCTGTGGTACCCAAGAAAATAACCCAGTTATATTTTGTTTTGGTTCGAAGGACTGGGTATAAAAATGCTATCAATGGAGTAAAAAGAATACCCAAAATTAGTCTCATCAGGAATCCCTACCTGACACTAGGTAATTGAATGAATTCAATTCTTTCATGAGTTTGGGAACAGAAGTGTTGATCTGGTGATACTGCCCAATGAGGCCCAGAGGCTATCTGGTTTGGTAATTGAGTGTTTATCTTGGCAGGCTTTGTGTTAGCTGTCTGAAAAGCTGAACAGCAGCAGCAGCAGCAGAAATAGCATGCATTTTTAATATGAATAATAAGCAGTGTGAGGTAGACTTTTTTAATCTAAAAGATATGATACAACATTGGGAAGGCTGAACATGAACAGAGGTGGCACTCTCTCACAAAGATTCATGCCCATACACAGGGAACCCTTTAATTCTGAAGTTTCCTGGCATCTCTCTGGGGTCAGAATGCTCATCTTGTAACTTGAACTGAATAAGGTCAAGTTCAAACCTTCTTTGACACTAATGTCACCTACTGAGATGAATGAGTAAAGAGAGACTTTATTCTTGCTTTTCTTTTTCTCTGAGCTCTTTCCAGGAGTGTAGGCTGAAAGGCCAGATTTTAGAACTATTGGTGAGAAAAAGGAAGGAAAAGAAACACATCTTGCCTGTATCTCAGATATCATAATTGCATCATAAGATCCAGTGGTGAAGTATTACCAATGTGAGAGATTGTATAATCATCTTCATTTTCTGCCACTATATCAGTGATCATGTAGAACTATATAAGAAGCCAGAAGACTGCTTTTTTTAAATCTTCCATTGTTCTGGATACACATTCTATCTCTGTAGCTCTAGATTCTTATTTTCCTACAGTCACATTTCTCCTCTCTTTAATATTTTGCCTGTCCTATCAACCATGAATTACAAATAAAATGGTCTCCAGGAAGAGGTGTTATCTATACAATAACAAAAAGTGTTCTCATTTATAAGAATAAGCTTGAAAGTTACTTAATTTTTTAAATTACAAAGCTGTGGTTACCTGTACAAGTCATTCACAAGTTCAAGCCAGCCAAAATCCTAGCATAGACAGGGTAGATGATCTATAGGTCTATTGGCAGTGGACAGTTGCTGGGGAAAGGAGAATCATTCTTTTTGAGGATGTGGTCACTGATGGGTGTTTTCTGGGCCCCATACTCATGCTTACACAGGCAGCATTAGCTAGACTTAGTGGATTTATGGATGAAGACATGGGAGTTAGAAGGGAAGAATAAATATATATTATATGCATATATGAAATTCTCAAAAATAAAAGCAGAATAAAAGACATTGTTCCCATGAATGCAGATAGAAAATACAAAGGGTTTCAACGAATGGTAAGCTGTTTTCCAATTGTTAATTCCCCAATGTAAACATGTCTCTGATGGGAATGGACAACAAAAAGCTTGTCCGTGGGCGAAGAGCTCTCAATTTGGAATTTTGCATTATCCTATGCTCCCCTAGTTGATTTCTGGGGGAGTGTGTCAGTGTCACATTTATTTGCTCTCTCACCCAGTCATCTCTGCAAATGTTATAAATTCCTGATCCAGTAATGTATATTCCCTCTCTGCTGCTTCTATCTGCTCTTTGCTGTTTGTGCATTTACCTTTGCTCGCTACATACTTAAGAAACTCACTCATACAGAACAAGAATCATGACATGCTAATAAACATGCTGGTGTTCCTAAACATAGAATTGCACATCACAGTGTCACTAAAGCAAGCATATTTCTCTATATCCTGTGGCCAAACCTGAAATGAGACACTGAATTATCTTTGTCCTACTAGAGAACTGCAGAGGATAATAAAGGGTATGAAATATGCTTCTTTCCCCAAATATTTAGTTTCTAACATGGCTTGTTTCTTCCATATTTCCAGGTGAAGAATACATCTGTCCTCATTTTCATTCCATGTTGTTTTCATTTTTTTTCAGTGCAACCTAAACCTGTTAATATCTATATTCAGAAAAGCTGCCCTGGTTGCCTAGCAACCAAGCTTTGGTGGGTTAGGAGGCACCAAGGCAAGATATCAAATGCAGTCAACACAACCTTGATTTACACTGTCCCCATGCAGACATTCATCCTCTCTGCGTTCTGCATGGATTTTTATTTTCAAAACAAAAACAAATCTTTCAAAAATGTTAGCTTAATGCCATTAGGAATTTTTAAAAATGACAGCTCTTGGGATAACATTTCAATGTGGTTGAATAAGAACGAGGAAGAAATTGCTTTCTGCTCTTCCTTAATTAAAGCAAGGGTAGGCCTTTGCTTGTAGGTCATGCTGTTCTTTCCAGCCGTGCTTTTTATTTCCTCTGCAGAAAGATGTATGCCTTATTCCTGGAATAAGGTGGAATGGAAATTGATGTGTCAACCTTGAGAAATAGAAGTTTTAGGATTAATTACTGCTGAGCATATATTCTTGTGTCCTATGCAATGGCCTGAAAAGGGAATGGAGAATGACATCTTGTGTTCATATTCCTCCCCCTTCCCATCTTTTTCTCCTTAGCTTTCTTAAATTCCAAGTCCCTTTGAAATGAGGAGCAAGTGGATATAAAGGACGTAAGAGGCATCTTCGTCATGGACAAATTATATACTCTGTATGCAGAACAGAATTTTTCATTTAAATTTTAATATCTTCTTTAAGTATCTCATTTGTTTTACAATTAGGCTCTTATTAGGTAAATTGAATATTTAGAGAGAAAAAAAGTCCCTGAAAGAACTTTGAATTGATCCTTTTGATTAATAATACAAGAGGAAGCAAATTCCTGGGACTGTTGAAGCAACCCTGTGAAAAATATGACACAGAGAGGAACAGAGCACAGACAGTAAAGTCAGTGTCCCATTAGTCCTAGACTTCTGCTGTCAATAGAGCTTTAGAATCTTGGATGATAGAAAATCATCAAGTAGCTATTTAAACAGTCTGATTTCTTCTATTCTAATGCCATAGTGGGTATAAATTATGGCTCCTTAAGGCAAAAGAGATGTTCAGTTTTTATGTTAAGTGTTGAATCAATATAAACAGGGACAGCCAATACCATAGGCCAAGTACAACTCAGCTAGAAGTCAAAATATACTCATGATTGCCATTCGTTATCCCGAATATGAAAGAAAGAAGGTTGTTGAGGTGAATTCCAAAGAATGTTCACAAATGAAAAGTCTGCAAATAAAATTAAGGGGTTCTCAGGGAAGAAGGGTGAGAACCAGGTCCTAGTATCTGTGATGGAGAGGATTTCAGGCAGGAAAGAAGGGTGCCCAGCCTGTCATCACAGCCATGTGACATTTTATTGCTGTCTCAGAAGGGGAATTTAGTGGGATTATATGGAGTCCAGTCCATATGTAATGAGGATTAAAAGAGGAAGAAGAAAACAAAAAGCCCAAACAACAACCTTAACAAAATAAAATAAAATAAGGGATGTATGGGTGATGGAAGTGAAAATAAATAGAAAGATGGTGTAAGAAAGAAGCATGACCTTGTGGTTGAGATGATGCAAGTAGAACCAAAATGGAGGCGTATTTGTGGGTGCAGAACCAATTTCTGTTAGAGGTAGGAGAAAAGGGGATCACATGCAGAAGTCTGAGGCTTGGAAGAGTCCAGAGAAAATCGTAGCCTAATATATAAAATGTTTTGGGTAATGACATGACCTGCAAATAAATTCTATCTGATTTCACCCTAGTCTTGCTGAAGCAGATAGAGATGAAGCACTTAAAGAGTATAATGTGCAGATAGAATGGTGAAGACATAAGCCGAGAAAGCTCAGTCAAAGCAAGGGTCTTAGGAACCATGGCGAAATTGGACTAAAGCATAAATTGGACTAAATTTTTCTAGTGTTTCCCAATAACATGAGGAAATTTCCAAAATTTCCATTAGATGTGAGAGGCAAAGATAACGAAGAAAGTTTCTATGTGTTAAAGAGAAGGCTTTGGAAATACTTAGAAAATAGAGCAGGAGAAATGAGGACTCTGAAAGGAGAACCAGTCACTGGACAGGCATTGGAGAACACGGGGAAGACTGAGGTTCCCAGTCTATTGTAGGTTCATCAACAACAAAAATGCATGGGGTGGGAGGAATGGCTTGGTGGTTGGGAGTAGTACTTCCTGATCTTCCAGAGGATGGGAATTTAGTTTCCTGCATCCACATCAGGCTATTCACAACTGCCTATAGCACCAGTTAAAGGAGATCTGACAGCCTGAGGGCATGAAAGCAGGATAGCTGGCCCTGCCCCTCACTGGCTGCAGCACTTAAGAGAGCAGGCACTGCACCTTGCCTGGGCATCACATTGAGCTGGTCCTGGTGCCATGGTTGTGGATTATCTGGCCCTGAGGGAATGAAAGCAGGATACTGACCCTACCCATTGCCAACTGTAACATTAAATGGACTTACCAGAGCAGTGCTGGAGTGCTCATCTTGGTGGTATGGGTGTGGGAGAGCTGGCGGACTGACCAGTTCAGCTATCACCCAAGCCCAGAACCAGGGCTTTGAGTTAGCCTACCCCAACATCTACCCCCTCTATGAACTGCTGGAGTACGTGAAGGGGCCAGTCCTGTAGATCCAAAGCCACAAGACTCCCCATGACACAGGGCCAATACATCTAAGACAATACATCTAAGTGTAGTCCTGCTGAAGATCCATTGATAATAATGTAGTAGAAACCAGAAGCCTCAAACGAGACCAGTGACTCACTACAATGAACACTTGCAAGTAAAGATGTGTGAACAAAAGGGTACATACTGTGGGACACACTGAGACAAACTGCAGCTTCCACTGTGAATTTTTTTTTTCTACTGGTGCATAGGTTGCAAGGATGGAGGGCAGATACAAAGGCATGGGGAGATGAGTGGGATTGGGGTGCATGATGGGAAATTCACAATGAATCAATAAAAAGTTAAATAAAAAACAAAGTAAAAATAAAAAAGCAAAGGACAAAATAAAAGGTCATGATTAAAGAAATGTGTCAGGATTTGAGATGTTTGTTATGCTTAGGAAGAGGCTAGGAAGACTTATAATTCATGCATGTGAGATGACAGGAAGAAAGTGAAAGTCTTCCTGTGACAGAAAAGCCAGAGATAAAGGCCCAGCACTTTGTATGTGGCCTGGGTGTATATGGCATGGAGATATCCTGGGTGACACTATGAAGGAAAACCAAGCCAAGGTGAACCAGTATTTTAATAAACCCCAAGAAATATTTCCCAAGCCAGTAAATGGACATTATGGTTTGTCCTAATGGTGCCAGTCATAATTTGCAATCTTTTATTCATTCGTGTGCCTAAGTCCCCACTTCTCTATGAAACTGGAAGCAGTGACTGTATTGTGGGTGTTTCATTTATCCCTGAAAACCTTGTTCCCAGCCTCGTGTTGTTCATAGCGTCCCGCTCAGCAATCATTCATTGGGCGAGACTCATGACAGGAAAGGAATGAGAGGGGAGACGTGGAATATGGCGACTTTGACGTAAACCGTGAAATGCCCTGTAAGTGTGTACTAAAAACCTAAAAAAAAAAACACACAAAACAACAACAACAAAAAAAACCCTCCAGATTGATAATAAAATAATGTGACCAATTAAAAACATTGCCACTGAAGCAGGAAGCACAAAGAGGTGAGTTGATTCTTTTTGCCAGTGGCCCTGCTCCAGTCTGATAAACAAATGAGTTAAGGCTAAGGCAATGTCCACAAACATTTCACTGCCTCGCACTTCTTAAAAGAACATTATGAAATGGTCATTTAAAAAAAAAATACTTGGATGTGCTAGCAAGTGCTAGACCACAGGGCTCCATCCCTAACCCAGGTATCTTTTATTAACCATAACTCTAGAAGTGATGTCTTAGGTTGCCATTGAGCTTCCTCCAAGGGCACTTTCCGCAGGTCAGCCATGTTGGAACCCTAAGGAGTAGTAAGTTGGATAAGCATTTGCCTGCCAAAAACAAGCCTGAGTGTGCCAATGCTGGAACAGCCAAGTTACAGAAGGCATACGGTTTGTTTGACACCTTTGGCTCTTGGCAAAATGAGTCAAGGATATGACTTAACAACATTTTAGGGTGAATATGTTGTCCCTCTTACATAAAAATGTCATTAGCTCACTGAAGTATATTTGCTGATGTCAGCCAGAAAACAAAGTGCATGAGTTGATATTTGAGGACGTTGTGTGTTGTCTTATAAATAATATCATTCATTGCCTTTCTAGTCCAGTTGCTCCTTCTCCCCCATTAAAATAAACAGTTTCTGTATTTACGCAATAGAAACTATTGTCTGATGTGGTTTTAAAATATTAAAATAGTGAACAGCATCCTTCCAGACTCAGTAAGTTGTGCTTATTATTCAGAAAGAGAGATGTGAGTTGATCCTGAAGTGATGGGTTCGGAAACAGAGAGAAAGACATGAAGAGTCAGAGTACAGGTGCACGGGCTGCCGTGGATTTCTACAGAGAAGGGTGAGAAACAGATAATCCCCCTGAATGGCCAAAGTCATACATCCATCCGCCATTCCCAGGGTTAGACGAGATTGAGAGACCCTAAAAAATACAGACTTATCACGGGATGATGGCTCGCGCCTTTAATTATGCTCAAGAGGCAGGGGTAGGAAGATGCTAAATTCAAGAGCAGTCAAGGCTACACAGACTGAAGGAAGGGACAAAGAGGGAGACAGGGGGAGAGGAAGGAAGGAAAGGAAGATAAAAAGGCTGATTTTTCTTATTGGTCCCTATGTGTATCTTTATTTTAATAGTCCCCCGAGAATGGAAAATGTGTATGTTTTTCAGTGTGCACATAACTGAATTGATTAGACAACTGAGTGGAGAGGGAAAAATAATTTGACATTAGGTCTGCCAGTTTAAAATAAATAAGGTGAAGACAGTTTCTGGGACCAGTTACGTGAGAAAAATTATGGGACATCTTAGCTTATACACCCCAATAATAGTGACTAAAAACCTGCCACTGCTGAGGAGCTGGTGAGGCATACAGTCCTTTACAAAGGAATTTACATTCTGAGAGCTAGAGAAAACACAGAGCTAATACACGGGGCACGAGACACTGAGGAAGCAAAGGCGGTGACAGCAAACTGACAGAGCTTCCTGTGAGTGGAGTAAGCAGACCTCTCCTTCAGGGAGAGTGTTTCACCAGACACGCGTGCGTGTTCTAGAAAGCAGTCCTTTGATGCATGCTCCAAATCTTTGAAAGTGACTCAAGGCTGTTTACCTTGAGTCTATCTGCAGGAACGTGCGTGCTCTGTAGTTCATGTCCAAATAGTCCATTTTTGTTTTAGATAGCACGGCTTGTCCTCGGTGCTTCATCTTTGAAATTCTAGAATTTGCCTATTGAGCTTGAATTTTCTAGTTCTTCAACATGGCGGGCGTGCGGGCGTGCGTGTGTGTTGGATGTAAATGTGTATGCAGATGTGCCTGCTACGGTTCAAGAGGCATGTCAACTATCCTGCTCTCTCACTATCTCCTTATTCCCCTGAGAAAGGATCTCACACTGAACCTGAAACAAGGCTGGCTGCCAGCAAGCCCCAAGAAGCCTCTTGCCTTCACCCACTATGGGCCTCCGCCCCCTGTGAGAGCAGAATTACTCTTCCACACAGCCACGCCACATCATGTGTGGGTGCTGGAAGCCAAACTCTGGTCCTCATTCTGGCACTGCAAGCACTCGTCCCCACAAGACATCTCTCCAGCCCTGTGTATTATCCTCTCTAAAGTCTACCCTAATGGCAATACTCTGGTTTACTCTGTTGGAAAAAAGAAAGCGTGCGATAGAAAAAAAATCGTTGAAGTGTACGCTTCTTATGCAAAATCTGAAGGGCATTTGTTCAGAAAGCCTTTTCTAGAAATTTACTTCTCTCAATGTTTCTATTTTCACTCTACTTCTTTCTTAGTTTTACTATATAATTATTTTGTTAAAGGATGTGATTTTAAATAAGTTAAACTTGTGACTTTGTATAAAAGTTTAAAAAAGTATTTTAAAAAGTATCAAATGCATGTGGAAAAATACTGTTAAAAAAAAGAGCTGGGGTTGGGGATTTAGCTCAGTGGTAGAGCGCTTGCCTAGGAAGCGCAAGGCCCTGGGTTCGGTCCCCAGCTCCGAAAAAAAAGAACCAAAAAAAAAAAAAAAAAAAAAAAAAAAAAGAGCAACCAGATACAAAATTTAAAAAACAAAGATTGTTTCCTTTCTCTGCCCAGTCTCTTTCACATATTCACCTCTTGCAGGAGTGAGGGTGGGGTGGGGGTGGGGAATCACTCTTAGGAGGGCTTACATGTTAAGTCCTATGATGGATATCAGAACAGAAACGAATATCATATTTAACCCCCTATTCAGGAACTTATTATCTTTATAGTATGAAAGATAACAAGTTTGGAATATTCTGATAAACAGTAGTTTTTCTTATGTATGTACGTTGCCCTATATTCTGAAATCAAACAACATTTATGATGCAATTATGAAAACATAATTTAAAAGCCGAGTCTATGCAGAGTGGAAAAGTCTCTGATAGCATTAAAAATCGACACTCAAAATAATGCTTCCAACCCTATAGGAAGAACAACAATATCAACCAACCAGACCACCCAGAGCTTCCTGGGACTAAACCACCAACCAACGAGTACACATGGAGCGACCCATGGCTCCAGCAGCACGTGTAGCAGAGGGTGGGCTTACCTGGCATCAGTGGGAGGGGAGGCCTTTGGTCCTGTGAAGGCTTCATGCCCCAGTGTAGGGGAGTGCCAGGGCAGTAACGCTGGGGTGGGGGGGGGAGTGGGTAGACAGGGGAGCATCTTCTTAGAAGTAGGGGGCAAGGAGAGATGGGATAGGGGATTTGCAGAGGGGAAACCAGGAAAGGGGATAACATTTGAAATGTAAATAAATAAAATAACCAATAATTTTTTTTTAAAAAATGATATTTCCTTCTCCTCAAGCCAGAGCTGCTTCCTGTTTTCCCTGTTTCCTGTCATACTCCGAGCTGCTTCCTGTTTTCCCTGTTTCCTGTCATACTCCGAGCTGCTTCCTGTTTTCCCTGTTTCCTGTCATACTCCTGTGCTTCTGGATCACATTGAACTAATTTATATCTATCTCATGAGGGTTTGGTTGGTCGGTTCATTTGTTGTTTGGCCGAAGCAACTTCAGTGTTTTTAATAACACTGTGTGTGTGTGTGTGTGTGAGTGTGTGTGTGTGTGTGTGAGTGTGTGTGTGTGTTCATCTATATTTTTGTTCAACCTTTTCCGTGCTATTCATGTTGTGATTAATTCTATTGATATAGAATTTTACTTTCAGAACGTATTTCGCACTCAGATAAACGTGTGCATTTTCTCCCTTGCACCATGCCAAGCTACTGATGAGGAGCGTACTGACCTGACGGTGGTTTTGTAGATAATTTATTCCTTTGGCCTTTAGCCATTACTTCTAATTTTTACTTAAATCTCCAATTTTTCATGGGATAAATTCAGGTGACTCCTTTTCTTGATCCTTCCCTTTAATACTAATTTTCCATTTACACATATCTGTATTCCCTATATTCTCTCCATTTCTTTAAAGATAAGCATTGGAATACTTGAACATGTCCACATCATCACCTTTTATCTTGTTGTATACTCTTCCTCTCTGGGATTCAAACAAAACTATTATTATTATTGTCCATTAGTGTTTTATATTGGCAAGTAGACTTTGATGTCTGAAGACCTTGTCTTTGCTCATGGGTACGTTTCCACAGGTTCTTGTTCTTGTCTTAGGCATGATATTGTTTTCTTGACTCTCCTTGAGTTTACTAATCTGACCATTGTGTATTTTGTTTGCCATATTCCATTATTTCTAGCCCCCCCTCGTATCAGTTTTGTTCTTTATTCTGTGCCTTCTCGTGAGTCTTTCCCTCGTCTTCGTTTCTTGCATGGCTGCTTTGATTCTTCAGTCCACTCCACCACTGAACTGTTACATATCGCCAGTATCCACAGATAAGTCAGCCTTACACTGTACATTAAGCATTTCATAAAAATGGCATACTTGAAAGTTTCCTAAGTGTTCGATAAGGCATATAAAGTTAATACTTTCTAATTTAAGACCCCCAATATTAGCCAATTATTTGGTTAAGTAATTTAAACTATAATCAAATGGCTAAATTCCCTTAATCACCTAATGTACATGATACATGAACAAATTCCTTTTCTTAAAAACAGTACTTATATTTCATTAGTCTTAAATTCTAAACCTTCCTGGATTTACTCATAAAAGAGTAACTCTTATCGGTTAGGATCATATAACAAGAGAAAACCATGGCCTTGGAAACTGACTCCATCCTTATCAAGGTCAAAGATGAGATATGCTTAGCTCTTAAGGCCACCTTCCCAAAGTCACTCACCTTCATCCTTTGAAAGTGTTTGTTCTGCGTAGGATGAAGACGACCCAGTATAGTTAAATCCCTCATCCCCACTTCTTCCTGTGTACCCAGGGTTAGAGGGTGACATTTTTCCTTAGCTTATAAGATGTGTGTGTTCCTCTCTAGTTTAATTCAGACCCTTTTGATAAACATCGGCACCTCTCGTGATATCCTTTAAGGATAACACAATGGAACCCTCAGGGAGTGTTCACATCATCTCCTTCTGAGCATTCCCAAGATATTGACTCTTTCTGAGAGACAGAGCAAGTGACTGCTGACCCCTAGAGGATATTTGATACAACAAATAACCATTTTCAGCAATAAGGGTGTCAAGGGTACATATGGCCTTTGGGTCAGGATAATGCAGGCAGAGCCCAGAGCTTAGGATTAAGCACTCAGTGACTAGCACCATTTAGTTAGGCTATAATGGACCAAGAACTGTCCCTAAAAATAAACTAAGTAAAAGATTCATAATTTTACACTAGCATTTTATATATATATAATATATATATAATATATATATATTATCTTCCCATTTGTTCTGGTAAGTATTTAGTAATCTAATGTTCCAAATAGTAAGTTGCAGTAAGTTCTCTGTTTTAGCACTATTGCTTCTGTAGGACAGATAATTGTTACAGTCTTTGTAGACTGTATAGCTCTGACTTCTGACTCCTTTTGTGACAATAGATCCCTTTTGAGGGTCATAGCCCAGAATCTCCCAGGTTTTACCATATGGCAAGAATGGTATCCTAAGAAGAGGACGGATTGCAAAATGACTACTACCAGACAAGTTTAAATGCATACACACCTGTATTTACATTTAAACACACCTAGTGTGTTATGTCAGTCTATCTTTCTGCATTTTCTCTAACCATATGGCATGTCAAACCACCACTCCCATTTTCTCCGATGTTAAGGATGAGAATGAGCTTAAAACACTTTATTCAAATTAATAAGAAACATACTAGGGAGAAAATGTAATTCAAAACTGGTCAGCCTGAGAGCCTTATTTTTGCTTCTGTTTGTCTCTGGTTAAGAGAATTGCAGATGTATTCCCCAGAGGAAAGTGGTATGTTCCCACATGAATGCAAGACATTGTATTCTTCTGGTGAAGCATTTTCAAAGATCCGTTGCTATTTGTGGTCACTACAAAAACAATGACCCAAGGTCATCTATTTAGGATAAAATTAATTCCTCTCCACTAGAATATTCTAGGCTTTTGATGAAAGGAACCAACTTATTAGAGGCTCTGTATATTAAATTTTACTTGATATTAAATATCAAGTTATTTTACTGTAACCTTGGATTATTGTTATTTTTTTTCCTTTGGAGTGATGCTAGGAATGGAATCCAGGGCTGTATGCATACGTAGTAAAAACCTTCTCATTAAGCTCCATTCCAGCTTTTTCAGTGGCCTCTTATAATTAATAAATTCAAGTAAACTAATAGTTGACCATAAATGGAGTCCTGTCATAGAAGAACTCATTATTTATGATTTATACAGCAATTCCAACATGGCAATTATCAACTTTAGAGAAAACAGAATTGTTACAAATGATAATATATCCACAGTGAAAGTGTGGACAGGGTGAAAAGGACTATTTAATTTCCCAACCTGTCAAAAATATATTCTCAGGAATATTTCTATTGATAATTTTGATAATTGATACAATTGATAATAATCCTATCAATGAATTTGACTATTAGTTCAATTCTTTACTTTGGATGAGGATAATGGAGGGTGCTTAACTCCTTACCCTCATGGTAAAAACAACTACACTGTTTGGGACTAACATCTCCATACAAGACACACTCTAGACTTGTTGAAGCAGTAAATCTAGTTTTCCTACCAATTTGTGTCTGAAAAATTATGAGCAGAGAAGTGGGAACATATTTAAACAATCCAAACTCAACAGTTCATCTGTCTACATCTGTTCATAGGGGGTGGGGAGGAAGCCATTCTAAAATAATAAAAATAATCAAACCCATCTGTCACCAATTGCCCTTGGTTACTGTCTAGGACCAGCTCCCTGGAGGCATAAAGCTATCAACACCTGCTACAGCAAATACAGAAAAAAAATTATGGCATATTTAAAAAACAAAAAACTTCACTGTCTCCAATGTCAGAAGAATTGTGCTACAATAGCAATTTCCATCTAATAAAAGAATTCTGTTTAATCTGGGAACCTTATAAACTATTTCAAGAGATTAAAACCCATAAACACTCAAAACATATTAACTCAAGAACTCATGGGAGAAATATTTTTTATATTGTTTTGTTTTCTAATGATTCTCATCCTTGGATGTTTCCACACTAATTCCAAATCTAAAAGTTATATAGAAATTAGGCCTATAACCCTAGCTTGTTGGAAGGTTGAGACAGGAGAATTAGAGGTTCAAGGCCTGTCTATGCTATAGAATAAGTGTAAGACCAATCTGAAGATAGATAGATAGATAGATAGATAGATAGATAGATAGATAGATAGATAGATAGATGGATACATACATGCATACATACATACATACACACATAATACACACATACATACTTACATACATAGATTGAAGGCTGAGTATACATCTCAGTGGAAGAACACATGTCCACTTCTCTAGCAGACTCAAAGTCCTAATTTCAATGCCCAGGACTTTATACACACGTAAAGTGTAAAAACACTTAAAAGCACACATAAAGGTAATTCACAAATGAGTGGAGTATTTCCTGGTAAATGTTTAATATCCAATTTCTTTTTTTTTAATTTATTTATTTATTATGTATACATCATACAGCTTTCTGCCTGCATGTATACAACTACAGGCCAGAAGAGGGCACCAGACCTGATTATAGGTGGTTGTGAGCCACCATGTGGTTGCTGGGAATTGAACTCAGGACCTCTGGAAGAGCAGTCAATGCTCTTAACCTCTGAGCCATCTCTCCAGCCCCTCCAATTTCTTTAAAATAGAAACAGAAAGTCACCAGATTCCATGTACTTCTGAATTTCCCACCATGGCTGAAATTCTGACAGTAGCAGGTGGCCATAACCATGAGCTCAAGTACAGCATTTTATAAAAGTACATGAACACTGTGGGCTGGACCAATCTCAAGAATTTGGATGTAAATAAAAAATAATAAAATTATTAGCAAGAAAATTATTATTATCTTTTCATTCCTGCAAGTTATTTAGTTATGAATTTACCGCTTTACTTTTAGCAATGGCTGTGCTTGTCCATAGATTCTGAGGTGTTTGCCTTCCCAGGGTTGGCTCCAGAAGCGCTCCACTGATGTTTCATTTGCATACAGACTTCCTGAAAGGTTAATGGGTATTGGAGACATCATTTTCCAAAGTATTTTAAGGTAATTTCCTGGCTAGATTGATGTCTATTCATTCACTTCTGTGGGTCACATAGCTAACAAGAGTCAAAATCTCAGCATGTAACTCTGTGGTAGAGCACTTATCCAAAAGAACAAAAAGAAGGATAGAGAAGCTAATCGAAATAGGAGGTCCGTATACCAATTTCCCCAGTGAATTTAATCTGAGTATGGGTAGATTGCCTGAACATGTCTGTGTATAACATGCAGGCTTGGTACTCACCAGGACCAGAAGGGTGGGTTGGATCTCCTGGAACTGGATGTTTATGAGATACCATGTGGGTGCTGGGAGTCAAACCGAGGTCCTCAGGAAGAATAGTAAATGCAGTGCCCATAAGAACTGGTCCATCTCTCCAGCCACCTTGGTGGCTATCTTAATATGAAACAGGACCAAAGGAACATTTGGGACTGCTTGTTGGATGTCATCAACACTGAAAGTCTTTATAAAAGAATGGGAACAACCATGGCCTACGTAAACACATATAAGAATTAATAAAGACCTCCCTCTAGGTGATAGGTACCTTTCCTCACTGGGATCATGCAGAATCAAAGGATTCTCTCAGGCCTGGCAGATCGCTCCAACTTCATCCTTCCAACACTTGCTTTCAACAGTATCACATTTCTTAAGAGAACAGAGAAGAGAAAACATGACCGCTTGACAAGAACCTTGCCTTTGCTTGTGTTTGTTCTTCTCTGGGGATGAACCTCCACATGCCGTGCTGTGTGCTTAACCAAAGCCAATTATTTGAGTATCATGTCTTTTACATTCAACTATATTCTGTCAAAGTCTTCCCAAGAGCATGCATAGCCTAAAAGTCTCTGTAAAGTAAAAACCTACTGTTCTGCTTATGTGATAAACTACCATGATCTAGGAGACTTGTAGAAGAAAGAGTTGGTGTGGGATTCTGATTCCAGGGGGACAGTGCATTGTGACAGGGAAAGTGTGGCAGTGGGTGAGCTAGAACAAGAAGCTGAGAGGTCCCAGCTCTGGCTAGAGAGTGAATTGGAAGTGGGGTGAAGCTGTAAAAACTCAGACTCTGCTCCCGGTACAATGCTTCCTCCAGAAAGGCTACACTACATCCCCAAACAGGGCTACCAATGGTAGGATGATGTCATTATGCAGGTGAAGGCAGGTACAAGATATAACGAGGCCTGTCATTGGACAAGAAGGAA